>NW_011495048.1:516710-517498 GCF_000754665.1 Bison bison bison | reverse complement strand
TATATATATATTTAAAATGGTCATCAACCCAAGGAAATATCTGACTAAATATCATAGTGGAAGAAAGGGCATGTGGTAATTTACAGGAAAATGATGGAGAAGAGAGCTCTTTTAAGTTGAAAAATTCAGAAGCAATTACCTGGAGGTGGTGAGGGAGGCAGAGGCCTTTTATTCTTTCTGCTTAGAGGCAACATCATTAAGTAGAAAGATGACTAACTTTCAAATCTTGGTTTCCCCACTTACAAGATGAGTGACCTTAATCTTTCTGCAACTCAATTTCATCATAAGAAAACTGAATATAGGAAACATTTATAGCAGGGTTACAGGGGGAGAAAAGACCCATGGCTGATTCATGTAAATGTATGGCAAAAACCACTACAATACAATATTGTAAAGTAATTAGCCTTCAACTAAAGTAAATAAATTAATTACAAAAAAAAAAAAAGAATATAAGTAAAAGACCTAGCTGCTGTTGCTGCTTCTGGTAAGTCGCTTCAGTCATGTCCAACTCTGTGAGACCCCACAGACAGCAGCCCACCAGGCTCCCCTGTCCCTAGGAGTCTCCAAGCAAGAATAATGGAGTGGGTTGCCATTTCCTCCTCCAAAGCATGAAAGTGAAAAGTGAAAGTGAAGTCGTTCAGTCATGTCGGACTCCTAGCAACCCCATGAACAGCACCCTATTAGGCTCCTCTGTCCACGGGATTTTCCAGGCAAGAGTCCTGGAGTGGGTTGCCATTGCCTTCTCGAAAAGACCTAGCAGTGCTGTAGCAAAAAATAGATACCCTAAG
>NW_011495048.1:502549-516610 GCF_000754665.1 Bison bison bison | reverse complement strand
GAGGATGAGATGGCTGGATGGCATCACCGACCTGATGGACATGAGTTTGAGTGAACTCCGGGAGTTGGTGATGGACAGGGAAGCCTGGAGTGCTGGAATTCATGGGGTCACAAAGAGTCGGACACAACTGAGTGACTGAACTGAACTGAACTGAAGAGCAGTTATGCTCCAGGAAAGAAGTTCAAATACATAGTCAGTTTACATGACTATCTCTTCTTTTATAAAAAAGACACTCTAGCTAAAATAAAACCTTTCTCATTCACTGATTTTTGTATCTTAAGACAGAGAAAGACACTTTTGTGTGCGTGCTCAGTCATGTCCAACTCTGTTATGCCATGGACTGTAGACTGCCTGATTCCTCTGTCCATGGGATTGTCCAGTCAAGAATACTGTAGTGGGTTGCCATTTTCTTCTCCTGGGGGTCTTTCCAATCTAGGGATTGAACCTGCATGTCCTGCATTGTCAGTCATATTCTTTACCACTGAGCCACATAGACAGCTCCATTTTGTATTAGGGGGTTAACTACTTTTGGAAAGGCAGACTCAAAAGTACCTTGACTTAAATTGAAGTGAAGTAAGTACTGGAGGTATAGAGGAAATGGCAATTTTCTGGAAAGATCAGCTAAAATAGTGCAACAGCTTTGTTGTTTCAAAAACGCATTGGAAATACAGATGGCTTTTACCTGTGATACTGTACCTGTCATAAAACAAAATTGGGCCACTCAACGGAAAAGATAAAAACAGCTAAGGCAGTATGCATCAGGAAAGCAGATCATCATGTTGTGAAGATCTAGCCAGTGGATTGAGTTTCAGGACAAGCAATCCAGTTTCTGGTAAGGAATAGCCAATAAAAAATAAAACCAACATTTTATTGAAACTGGTGCATTGAACAGAATGTAGGCAATGCAAGCATATGCCTAGCATCAGAATAAGCTCTATATAGTTGATTAAATCAGACTTTAAGGATAATTCTAGATCTCTAGGGAAAGCTATAAAGCTCAGATGTAGAAAACAAAGACAAAATCAGGAGTATATGAATACAATAGTACTCAGTCCTTAAAATGGAATATGTGGTTCTTGTACCTAAATTCTTCTTGACCAGCTCCTGGGCCTGCTTTGGGGTGGAGCTGAGTTTGTTCCAGGTAAGATGAAGTTGCAGTGATAGTGCTAATACTCAGTCTTATTATTGAGAAATATTTTTAAAACCAAAAGATGCCTTGACAGGATATGAGATTTCGTTTAATATTAAATATACACATCAATCCTAAAGGAAATCAACCCTCAATGCTCATTGGAAGGATTGATGCTGAAGCTGAAGCTCCAACACTTTGGCCACCAGATCAAAAGAGCTGACTCATTGGAAAAGATTCTGATTGTGGGAAAGATTGAGGGCATGAGGAGAAGGGAGTGACAAACAATGAAATGGTTGGATAGCATCACCAGCTTGATGCACATGAGTTTGAGAAAACTCCAGGAGGTAGTGAAGGACAGAGGAGCCTGGCTTGTTGTGCCCATGGAGTTGCAAAGAGTTGGCAAGACTTAGCAAATAAATGAGCTTCCCTGCTGGCTCAGATGGTAAAGAATCAGCCTTCACTGCAGGGACCTGGGTTCGATCACTGGGTAGGGGAGATCCCCTGGAGAAAGGAATGCCTACCCACTCCAGTATTCTTGCCTGGAGAATTTCATGGTAGCCTGGCGGGCTACCATCCATGGGGTTGCAAAGAGTTGGACCTGACCGATTGACTATCACTAGCAACTAAATAACCACAATGAATCCATGTACTTTTAATAAGATAGTGATTCCATTTTAAGGAAACAAAGTTCAACAGAATTGAGGGTCACAGTCTGTTACTGAACTTGAATGAGGATGTTTTCTGTGCTTTGTCCTATGTAAAAAATATGCTTGTCTATATCAAAACAAGCATAAGAGGCATGCTGATAAGCATGATTTTGTTTTTCGTTGGCAGCAGAGATGGATCACTTTAATAGCTAATATATCCTTTTTTTTATTCTAATCTCTGAAAGTCAAATGTCATCCTTCTGTGAGAAATGATCTTTATAAAGGGTTTGATTTGAAAAACTTGCACTACTCCTATAGTTAGCACATCAAACTCATTTGGGAATCAGATTATTGATTTTTACCAGAGAGGGCCATGAAGTCTAAAAAAAGAAAAGCCATTTAAAATTCAGGGATGTGAACTAAGCAGGGAACATGAAGAGAGAAAGAATGATTTTTTGTTGTTGATTTGTTTGTTTTGGTTTGGCAATGATCTTGCAAATTCATAATATTTTGAAGTGATATCTAAATTCCAACTGCTTCCTTGGAGCCAATATAACATAGATTTAAATTGATAAGTTACCTGAAATGTGTTTGTGCCCAGACTGCAAAGCTTTATTTAAGTATAAAAGGAAAGGAGAAATAAACAGATTAGTATTTTCTTATATATTCCATGGTTAGTTAAATACTTTTAATCTTCAATCAAATAGTATAAAATATAACAAATAATAAAGATGATTTAGGTAGCCAGGTAATAAGCTTAGGGGCGGGTAAAATCAAAATAAAATAAAGCCATAAAATATGCATTATTCCATGTTATGCCAGTAAAACAACTCTAGTTGTTAAATTGTCTCTTAGTTTTAAGCAGCAGTATTACTCTAATTCACAACCTGTACATAGTTATGTTAATATTCTTTATTTCAGGCTTTGCAAAGTAATAGCTATCAATCAAATTATCTATTTGGACTTGTAAAAACAATAGTGCAATTCAATATATATCACTTACTATGTTTGACCATCTTCAAAACTTATCCTAGATGAAAAGTTGGTTCACAACCAAACAAGCAGAAAAACAATAATAGTATACTGTTCCCCTAGTAAATCTCTTATAGCCCTGTGATTGCTTTGAAAGTGTTAATCACTCAGTCATGTCTGACTCTATCTGACCCTGTGAACTATAGCTTGCCAGCCTCCTCTGTCCATGGAATTCTCCAGGCAGAACACTGGAGTGGGTAATCATTCCCTTCTGCAGGGGATCTTCCTGACCCAGGGATCAAACTGGGTCTTTCTCCTTGCCAGAAGATTCTTTAGCATCTGAGCCACCAAGGATGCTTTCAGTTCAGTTCAGTTCAGTTGCTCAGTCATGTCCGACTTTTTGCGATCCCATGGACTGCAGCACGCTAGGCCTCCCTGTTTGTTCATCACCAACTCCTGGAGTTTACTCATACTCATGTCCATTGAGCTGGTGATTCCATCCAACAATCTCATCCTCTGTTATTCCCTTCTCCTCCTGCCTTCGATCTTTCCCAGCATCAGGGTCTTTTCTAATGAGTCAGTTCCTCACATCAGGTGGCCAAAGTATTGGAGTTTCAGCTTCAGCATCAGTCCTTCCAATGAATATTCAGGACTGGTTTTCTTTATGATGGACTAATTGGATCTCCTTGCAGTCCAAGAGTCTCTCAAGAGTTTTTTCTCCAACACCACAGTTCAAAAGCAGCAATTCTTTGGCTCTCAGCTTTCTTTATAGTCTAACTCTCACATTCAGACACGACTACTGGAAAAACCATAGTTTTTAAGTTTAGGAATGTTTTAGCTCTACAATAATTTTTAATATCAGTGTAAAACATAAGAAAGTTAATTTGTTTTCATCATATAAGGTAATTCATGGTCACTGCAAAAGGTCATAAAAGTCATAGATGCAGAATGCAAGAATGGAAGGGAGAGAGAAGATAGGAAAGAAGCAGAAGGATAGAATGGGAAAGGATGAGAAGAAAGAAAGAAGGAAAAAATTAAAAAACACAAATGGGAGAAGAAAGTCAGCAAAAGGAGGTAGGAAGAAGAGGAAGGAAAAAGGGAAGACTGAAAAGGTGATAGAGAAGTATTCTCTCAGCTTGAACCATACATATGAACTGTTGAGTTGGCTATTCAGACTTCATAGAGCTAGTGTGAAGTGGGATTTGACCTCAGTTTCTCCTATATGGTTATCTGGTTAATCTAGCAGTATTTGGAAAAGAGCTTGTCATTTTCTCATTGAACTGTTTCAAGTCTCTGTCAAAAGGCAATTGACTTACTAAGTATCATTCTATTTCTGACCTCTTTATTCTATTTTATTGATATTTTCCCATCTAAATCAAAAATACATTTTCTTGATTAATGTGACATTAGAATAAATCACAAAATTAAATAGTCTAAGATCTTTGAATTTGTTTTACTGCAAGATTGTTTTCACTATCTAAGTGTTTGTATTCCCATATCAGTCTTAGAATCAGCATGTAACATATATGTTATATATTAATTTATATATTAAACAACAAAAGCTCCATATTGGTTATGTGGGGTTTTGTGACTCTAAAGATCAATATTGGAATAATGGATTTTTCAAATATTGTAAATTCTTCTAAACCAAGAGACTTAAATCTCCTTACTTGTAGCTTCTTTTATTTCTCTCAAATGTATTTTATACAATACATACAATACTTCATACACAGTATGTTATATAATTATATGTGGTGAAGATTTCTTGCTCCTAATTTCTTATACTACTGTAACTGATATTTATATTGCAGTTTTCCAATTGTTCATTACCAGTATGTCCATAACATATATCTTAATTTTTGTATTGAATATATTGTAGTCAATTTGCAAATGTAGTCATCAATGTTTGTTTTTGTCCTCTCATTGATTTTTTGGATTTACAACATAAAAAATTATGTGGCCATAAAACTCTCTGTTTCTTTACATCTACATTGTGTGTCTTCTATAAGGCACATGGTTGGATTTTTTTATATCCAACTTGACAAGCTCTGCTTTAAAATGTTTAGCTTATATTATTATTTAAATATGTTCTTTGATTATTTTTTATTTGACCCTTCTGTTTTATATTTTCTTTGTCTTTTCTTATCTTCTTTTAAATTAAGTGATAATTTTTTTAGTATTTGAATTTATCTCCTCTAACTATTCCTCTGTTTCATTTTTGCTTGTGGCATTTGTATTACCTTAAAGATTCCTATCTATTTTGAATTAATATTACTTTACATATGATGAAAAGAGCTACTAACAGTATGTTCAATTTACCACCCTTCATTCATTTTGTGATTTTCATCAAATACTTCACTTCTACATGATATAGATCTGATTGTTATTTTGCTTTATGTAGTTGTGGTATCTTAAATAGTTGAATTGTCAAATCACACCCAGTCAAATTAAGCAATTGCACCAACATCAGGCTTTACTAATAATTTTATGGATAGTCAATCCTTGGCACAAAACAAACCCTTGTTGAACTTCTCACATGACCCTGCAATCCTTCCTCACAACATGGGACAAGTGCTGTCTGACCCAAATTGTGCAAGTTTCCAAAGTTCAGCTTTAGCAAGGGAAATTTATGACATTTTCACTTTTATAAATCAGAGACTTGTATATTTAATGCAACACTTTCTAATATCAGATTTCTCCCTTCCTGCTTTATTTTATTCTTCCATTCCTTCCTTTCTTCCTCCTCCCACACTTTCTTTCTTAACAAAAGTAATTATTAGCTCAGGTCACTTCCTAAGTTGATCTCACTAGAGTCATTCAGCAAATGTATCTGTGTGTGTGTATGTATACTGTTTGTTGCTCAGCCATGTTTGACTCTTTCGCAACCCCATGGAGTGTAGCCCACTGGGCTCCTCTGTCCATTGAATTTGCCAGGCAAGAATACTAGAGTGGGCTGCCATTTCCTTCTCCAAGGGATCTTCCCTACCCAGGTATCAAACCTGTCTTGGCAGGCAGATTCTTTACCACTGAGCTGCCAGGGAAGCCCCTTGTATTTACTTTTATATTTACTCTTAATTGTAGTCGCTATAGATCTGAGTTTTTAATCAGTATCATTTACCTATAGAAGTATATTCTTATGCATTTCTACTAGAATGTATCTGTGTTAACAAAACCAGCATCTTTTATTTTTCTGAAAAATTTTTGCTTGCCTTCATTTTTAAAGGATGATTGTTCTGGATATCAACTTTATAGACTGACATGTTTATATCATTTTTTTTTTTTCTATCAGCATCTACAGTTGTCTAGCGACTATTTTCTGCATATGTCTGTTTCATTAAAAAACAGTTGTATTTAATTTGTTTTCCTATAGGTAAAATTGTATGTGGTTTCCTCCTCTTTGGTCAAATAACAGATTTATCTTTATTATTGTTTAGCAGTTTATCTTTGATATAATTAAGCATGTATTATCTCTAACTCTCCAACTCTCCCTTGTTCTCAGTCTTGCTCACTCATTAAAATCTGATTTTTCCTTTTACTGCTTAGGGATTGTTAATAATCTTCAGCCTATAAATTAAGATTATGCATATTAGAAATATATTGGCTGATATCCTCCATGATTTTTGGTCTATTCCCACTTTCTTTTCCATCTAATTTTACAATAATGTTTATTTTAGAATATATGATATTATCCCCAAAGTTACTAAGGTTATAGTTATTTTTTTCTTCAAAATATCTTTCTTCATTTTAAATAATTTGTGCTTATCCATTCCTTCAATTTACGTTTTAAATTTTCAGTAATGTTCATCCTACTGTTAAGTCCATTTCATGCTTATTTTAAATTAAAGAAAATTTATTTCCGATTATCAAATTTCCAATTACTATCTTTAATTTTAGGATTTCCACATCTCTCCTGAACTATCTTATGCCTTCTCTTATTAAACTCTTTTCCTATGAATTATTTAATGTCTATAAAATAGTTTTAAAGCTTCTATCTGTTAATTCCAAAGTTGGAGTCATTTGTTAATCTAGTTTTATTTGCATTGTTTTCTTTAGAAAAGAATTAAAGCTTCTAGATTCTCTTACAGTTTTCTACATATTTAGAGTACTGTGAAAGCTTTTGTTTTGTTTAGCTTAGTTGACATCATTTTCTGGAATTTGGTGTTTAGGAGGAGAGGTTACTTCCTTCTAGAATTAAGTTAATCTGAAACTGGGTCACACTTTACTATATTATTAACTTGAGGTTGAATCAACTTTATTAGATTAAATTGACCTGTGATTAAGCTAACCCTTGGGCTTCCCTGGTGGCTCAGCTATAAAGAATCTGCCTGCAGTGCAGAAGATGCACAAGATGTGAGTTTGATCAGTCAGAAAGATCCTGTGGAGGAGGGTGTAGTAACCTACTTCAGTATTCTTGCCTGGAGAATCTCATAAACAGAGGAGCCTGGTGGAATATACAGATCAAAGGGTCACAGAGAGTTGGGAATAACTGAAACCACTGAGCACACAAGTTGACCCTCAGGAGATCTAGATAATGCCTTTATGACTTTTGTCAGTATTTCAGATTAAATAGTTTTAGATCTTTTTGAATTTTCTCTTTGATAGATTTTCCTCCACTGGTGCTTTGTTTTGGGGCAAATCTGAGGGAGGATACATGGGAGAAATGCCATGCCATCCAATCAAACTTTTCTTTAGGGCACTTCCACACTCCAAACTGTCATACCAACCTACACTTCTGTCACTGGCCTGGGATACTTGACATTACTTTGTTAGCAAAGTCCCCTAGAGGAGGCTTCCAGAACCCAGAGGAGAAGCCCCTTCTCAGTTATAGCTGCTGTCAACACTGTCTCCTCAAACACTGGGGGCAAAATCTCTATGGCATTCAATTCATTTAAGATTTCCTTTCCTCAAGTGCTTTTGGTTCTATTTTTAAAAATCTGTGTTTGATTTTGCCTCAGTTTATTTTATGGCCACTATGGGAGCTAAAGTCTTTTGTATTGTCCCATAATCTGCATAGTAGTTAAAAATCTACCTTATATTTTCTTGTTACCTATATCCCACCAAACCCAGCTTCCAGCAGTTTTATGAAGGACCTTGGAAATGATCCTCTCCCAGTCCAGTCTTGAGATGACTTCATCCCTGGTCCACAACTTGAAGGCTGCCTTGTGAAGGACGTTGAAGCATAGGCACCCAGGTCAGCCGATCCTGATCTCCTGACCTGCGGAAAGTAAGATAAAAATTGATGTTTCTAGTTGTTAAGGTTTCGAGTCATTTGCTTTGCATAAGTAAATAACTAATATAGATGATATTGGTTGTAACTAATAAAACTGCAGTTTGAAGTAGCATTATAAATTATTGTGTTTATTGGCTCATAGAATTCAAGAAAGAGTTGAAAACCAAGATGCTTTCAAGGTTTGTATACAGCTAAAACTGAGACTACTCTGATCAGGCCTCTTGGATGTTAATTTTTTAAAGTGCTCCTATCTTTCTCCTTCATGTTGCAAATCTTGAAAATTTTCATGTGTTAGCATTTTTCCAGAGAAGATTTCTAATCAATCTGATAAAATCTTAATTGTTGAATTATTCATTTCTTCTGAAACAAATAGTATAAGTATATGGATAAACTTGGACACTATTGACAGATTTAGTATAACATATTCCTATCTGTGAAAATAGAATATTTCAACTTTATATTAAGTATTCTCTCAGCGCATATCTGAAGAAATGTGCAGATTTTTTTCAGAGGTCCCTCACATTTTTACTTACAGTGTTTATATGTTACTTTATTTTGTTTCTTTATATACAGTGGTATATTCATATATATCTTTCCAAGTGGTGCAGTGGTAAAGAATCTGCCTGCCAATGCAGGAGATGCAAGAGACATGGATTTGATCACAGAGAGTCAAGAAGATCCCCTGGAGAAGAAAATGACAACCTCTTCTAGTATTCCTAACTACAAAATCCCGTAGACAAATGAGGCCAGGGGGTGCTACAGTTCCTGGGGTCGCAAAGAGTCCGACAGGACTGAGGGACTGAGCAGGCACATACTTATACACAATGTGCTTTTTATTAATCAAAGATCAATGCTTTCCTTTAAAAACTGTTTTGTTTTTTTTTTCAGCATTTCAACAGTAGGATAATGAATAGTGAATGAAAATACATCTTGTTCAAACATGTATGGGAATTTCTAAGTGGCTGGTGCACTGGGATGACCCAGAGGGATGGTATGGGGAGGGACGTGGGAGGGGGGTTCAGGATTGGGAACACGTGTACAACCATGGTAGATTGATTCATGTTGATGTATGGCAAAACCAATACAATATTGTAAAGTAAAAAAATAACAATAATAATTAAAAAAATAAAAGTATATGAGAATAAAAAAACATTTAATGAATATATGACTAAAGTACATTGGAAAAACGTAAGCACTACACACAGTTCAGAGTCTTTTTAAAACTTACTTGAGAAAAAGAATACATTTAAATTTGGTCTTCACGGACTGTTTTTTTTTTTTTTTGTCCCTAAAACATATTCTGATAAATACTACTCAAGAATGCTACAGTTAACCTTTACAGATTTTAATAGTTAATATTTGCTGATTTTACTTTTATTTTTTCTACATTATTAAAAAAGATTTTTTAATTTAAGAAAGTGTGCTAAATTTTCATTAACTTTATTTGTACTTGATTGACATATTCAGAATACCTTTTAAAATATTAAATAAAATTGCACTGTATACATCTTTTTTGTGGATTGTTTATTATCCCTTGTTTTAAAAAATTGTAATAAAGCACACTATATAAAATTTACCATCTTAATGATTTTTAAGTGTATTATTTCAGTAATGCTAAGGATATTCACACTGTTTTCCAACTTCCAGAATTGTTGTCATTTTGTAAAATTCAGTCTTAATAACCATTAATGATCAAAAACAAGACCAGGAGCCGACTGGGGCTCAGATCATGAACTCCTTATTTCCAAATTCAAACTTAAATTGAAGAAAGTAGGGAAAACTACTAGACCATACAGGTATGACCTAAATCAAATCTCTTATGATTATACAGTGGAAGTAAGAAATAGATTTAAGGGCCTAGATCTGATAGACAGAGTGCCTGATGAACTATGGAATGAGGTATGTGACATTGTACAGGAGACAGTGATCAAGACCATCCCCATGGAAAAGAAATGCAAAAAAGCAAAATGGCTGTCTAGGGAGGCCATACAAATAGCTGTGAAAAGAAGAGAAACACAAAGCAAAGAAGAAAAGGAAAGATATAAGCAACTGAATGCAGATTTCCAAAGAACAGCAAGAAGAGATAAGAAAGCCTTCCTCAGTGATCAATGCAAAGAAATAGAGGAAAACAACAGAATGGGAAAGACTAGACATCTCTTCAAGAAAATTAGAGATACCAAGGGAACATTTCATGCAAAGATGGGCTCGATAAAGGACAGAAATGGTATGGACCTAACAGATGCAGAAGATATTAAGAGATGGCAAGAATACACAGAAGAACTGTACAAAAAAGATCTTCACAACCCAGATAATCCTGATGGTGTGATCACTGACCTACAGCCAGACATCCTGGAATGTGAAGTCAAGTGGGCCTTAGAAAGCATCACTACAAACGAAGCTAGTGGAGGTGATAGAATTCCAGTTGAGCTATTTCAAATCCTGAAAGATGATGCTGTGAAAGTGCTTCACTCAATACCCCAGCAAATTTTGAAAACTCAGCAGTGGCCACAGGACTGGAAAAGGTCAGTTTTCATTCCAATCCCAAAGAAAGGCAATGCCAAAGAATGCTCAAACTACCGCACAATTGCAGTCATCTCACACGCTAGTAAAGTAATGCTTAAAATTCTCCAAGCCAGACTTCAGCAATATGTGAAATGCGAACTTCCTGGTGTTCAAGCTGGTTTTAGAAAAGGCAGAGGAACCAGAGATCAAATTGCCAACATCCGCTGGATCATGGAAAAAGCAAGTGAGTTCCAGAAAAACATCTATTTCTGCTTTACTGACTATGCCAAAGCCTTTGACTGTGTGTATCACAATAAACTGTGGAAAATTCTGAAAGAGACGGGATACCAGACCACTTGATCTGCCTCTTGAGAAATTTGTATGCAGTTCAGGAAGCAACAGTTAGAACTGGACATGGAACAACAGACTGGTTCCAAACAGGAAAAGGAGTACATCAAGGCTGTATATTGTCACCCTGCTTATTTAACTTATATGCAGAGTACATCATGAGAAATGCTGGACTGGAAGAAACACAAGGTGGAATCAAGATTTCTGGGAGAAATATCAACAAGCTCAGATATGCAGATGACACCACCCTTATGGCAGAAAGTGAAGAGGAACTCAAAAGCCTCTTGGTGAAAGTGAAATTGGAGAGTGAAAAAGTTGGCTTAAAGCTCAACATTCAGAAAATGAAGATCATGGCATCTGGTCCCATCACTTCAAAGGAAATAGATGGGGAAACAGTGGAAACAGTGTCACACTTTATTTTTGAGGGCTCCAAAATCACTGCAGATGGTGACTGCAGCCATTAAATTAAAAGATGCTTACTCCTTGGAAGGAAGGTTATGACCAACCTAGATAGCGTACTCAAAAGCAGAGACATTACTTTGCCAACAAAAGTTCATCTAGTCAAGGCTATGGTTTTTCCTGTGGTCATGTATGGATGTGAGGGTTGGACTGTGAAGAAGGCTGAGTGCCGAAGAATTGATGCCTTTGAACTGTGGTGTTGGAGAAGACTCTTGAGAGTCCCTTGGACTGCAAGGAGATCCAAGCAGTACATTCTGAAGGAGATCAGCCCTGGGATTTCTTTGGAAGGAATGATGCTAAAGCTGAAACTCCAGTACTTTGTCCACCTCATGTGAAGAGCTGACCCATTGGAAAAGACCCGGATTCTGGGAGGGATTGGGAGCAGGAGGAGAAGGGGATGACAGAGATGAGATGGCTGGATGGCATCCCTGAATCGATGGATGTGAGTTGGGTGAACTCCGGGAGTTGGTGGATGGACAGGGAGGCCTGGCATGCTGTGATTCATGGGGTTGCGAAGAGTCGGACACGACTGAGCCAGTGAACTGAACTGAATGATCATTTCCCCAGGTCCCCATTCTCATAGCCACTGACAACCACTGTTTTAGTTTCTGTTTCTATGAGTTCGACTTCTTGGATACTTTGTTAGTAGAATCATACCATATTTGTCCTTTGGTAGTTGGTTTATTTCACTTAGCATAATGTCCTCTAAATTCATTCATGTTGAAGCATGTGACAGGATTTCCTCCCTTCTAAAGGCTGAATGGCATCCCACTCCAGTACTCTTGCCTGGAAAATCCCCTGGATGGAGGAGCCTGGTAGGCTGTAGTCCATGGGGTCGCTAAGAGTTGGGCACGACTGAGCGACTTCACTTTCACTTTTCACTTTCATGCATTGTAGAAGGAAATGGCAACCCACTCCAGTGTTCTTGCCTGGAGAATCCCAGGGACTGCAGAGCCTGGTGGGCTGCCCTTTCTGGGATCACACAGAGTCGGACACGACTGAAGCGACTTAGCAGCAGCAGCAAAGGCTGAATAGTATATCATTGTATTGTTACATAAAGAGGAACCATTCTTTTATGCTAGTCATTTTATCCTGCTTTGTAAGTAGGAACTTTCTCATCCCTAGATTCTTCAGTTTTATGCAATTGAAAGATATTAAATTATTAGATTTCAAAAACTGGGAGAAAGTCCTGGGCATGAATGATTGAGCCTCTTATTTAGTCTCTTTTGAAGAACTGTATTCTCAAGCAAATATACTGTTTCTGCACGAGCTGAGTTTATCTGTGCAAACTTCATCCCTAGTAGAATGGTGGAGGTGATGTAGTGGTTGTGGGAATAAGTTTTAAGAGGGTTGCAGATTAAAGAGAATAACCTAATTCTGGGTCAAGTTGTAACAACTATGTCAATCCACAAAACCGCTATTAAAATGAATCTTTCTATAGCAAAGACGGAAGGGAAAGATACAATTATGTCTCATCTTCAAATAGTGAAATATTTAAATATCTTTGCATTCATATAATTAATTTTATTTGACCAGAATCATTTCATTTTTAATGTAATGTGAGTTGTATTGTATTGATATATTGCTTGATTATACTTATATATCTGATTCCATGAGAGATTGGTATATAGCAGAGATCTACATTTTTTTTAATCAAAAAAGGCCAAATAATAAATACTTTAGTCTTTTCTACTCCAGAAATCTGAGATGCAAGTAGTCAACTGCCAACAGCCATTTAAGGTGAATAGGTGTGACCAATTTTCAAGAAGACCTGACTTATTAAAATAAGAAAAAAATTGGACAGGTTCTCTGGCTGTAGTTTACCAATCTTGGTCTATAGATTTTTTGTGTATTTGTACACATCTGTGTGCATCTATATTTGTTAACATGTTTGGTGTTAGGCTATGTTGTACTAATATAATTATGTCAAAAAATTTAGAACAATGTTTCTATTATAAAATACATACTGAATAATATTATAATTATTTTCTTAACTGAATTCTCCACAGTTCTTAAAAATTAATCCATGTAGCCAGGGGCAATTTTAAAAGTTATAATTTCAACACTTCTTGCTTTCCATGTTTATTAATCATTGGAAGATTTATATTTTTAATTTGAGTATTTATTAATATTTTTCTCTTAAAAGTGATTTTCACATGGATATTTTTTTCATCAGTTCAGTTCAGTTCATTCCCTCAGTCGTGTCCAACTCTTTGCGACCCCATGAATTGCAGCATGCCAGACCTCCTTGTCCATCATCAACTCCTGGAGTTCACTCAAATTCACGTCCATCGAGTTGGTGATGCCATCCAGCCATCTCATCCTCTGTCGTCCCATTCTCCTTCTGCCCCCAATCCCTCCCAGCATCAGAGTCTTTTCCACTGAGTCAACTCTTCACATGAGGTGGCCAAAGTACTGGAGTTTCAGCTTTAGCATCATTCCTTCCAAAGAAATCCCGGGACTGATCTCCTTTATAATGGACTGGTTGTATCTTCTTGCTGTCCAAGGGACTCTCAAGAGTCTTCTCCAACACCACAGTTTAAAAGCATCAATCCTTTGGCCCTCAGCTTTCTTCACAGTCCAACTCTCACATCCATACATGACTACTAGCAAAACCATGACTAGAAAAGCCTTGACTAGACGGACCTTTGTTGGCAAAGTAATGTCTCTTCATTTTAATATACTCTTTACCTGTGGTGGATTCATTTTGATATATGGCAAAACCAATACAATATTGTAAAGTTAAAAAATAAAATAAAGTAAAAAATAAA
>NW_011495048.1:501612-502449 GCF_000754665.1 Bison bison bison | reverse complement strand
ACACTGTTTCCACTGTTTCCCCATCTATTTCCCATGAAGTGATGGTACCGGATGCCATGATCTCAGTTTTGTGAATGTTTCATTTAAGACAAATTTTTCACTCTCCTCTTTGACTTTCATTAAGAGGTTTTTTAGTTCCTCTTCACTTTCTGCCATAAGGGTGGTGTCATCTGCATATCTGAGGTTATTGATATTTCTCCCAGCAATCTTGATTCCAGCTTGTGCTTCTTCCATACATTGTAATTATTTACTCAATAGGAATTGCATTTTTATTCAATATCCACTGGAATGTAATAGTATTTTTATAGTCACCCTCCTCCTGAATATGTTTATTTTAATTTATTCTGTTATTCTTGGTTAGTGTTGCAATGAATATATATTATTAATTTATTAAAAATCAGAATAGTTTTATTTTACCCATATGCTGCTGTTATTCTGCTATTTTATGTATTTATTTATGAGTTCATTTATATCAATTTCTCCTTTCTCTGATATTGTACATCATCTTTATAATTGAGCATTAAATTCATTTTTAAGATAGGTATGGTATTTTTTACTTTATTTTTGAGTTAAATATTTGTATTATTATACCAATTCTTTTTTTTTTTGTTGGGTGACTAATCTCAAAGGCATTTGTGTGTGTTTAATATTTTTAGGGGTGATATGTCTATTGTTTACTTTTCTGTATTCATGTATATATTCTTTAATTAATACATCACGCATAGAGTTTAGTCTACATTTCATCTGTTCAAAGTGTATATACTTTTTTTTTTAACAATTTGAATGACTGAATATACACTTAGACATGGCCACGTCATAGTAAAAAAAATAGAACCT
>NW_011495048.1:499042-501512 GCF_000754665.1 Bison bison bison | reverse complement strand
TCATGGCTGCAATCACCGTCTTCAGTGTTTTTGGAGCCCAGAAAAATAAAAGTCTGACACTATTTCCACTGTTTCCCCATCTATTTCCCATAAAGTGATGGGACCGGATGCCATGATCTCAGTTTTCTGAATGTTTCATTTAAGACAAATTTTTCACTCTCCTCTTTGACTTTCATCAAGAGGCTTTTTAGTTCCTCTTCACTTTCTGCCATAAGGGTGGTGTCATCTGCTTATCTGAGGTTATTGATATTTCTCCCAGCAATCTTGATTCCACCTTGTGCTTCTTCCATACATTGTAATTATTTACTCATTAGGAATTGCATTTTTTTTCTTTTAAATTTTATTTTATTTTTAAACTTTACTATAATTTGTATTAGTTTTGCCAAATATCAAAATGAATCCGCCACAGGCATACATATCCACTGGAATGTAATAGTATTTTTATAGTCACCCTTCTCCTGAATATGTCTATTTTAATTTATTCTGTTATTCTTGGTTAGTGTTACAATGAATATATATTATTAATTTATTAAAAATCAAAATAGTTTTATTTTACCCATATGCTGCTGTTATTTTGCTATTTTATGTATTTATTTATGAGTTCATTTATATCAATTTCTCCTTTCTCTTATATTGTACATCATCTTTTATAATTGAGCATTAAATTCATTTTTAAGATAGGTATGGTATTTTTTACTTTATTTTTGAGTTAAATATTTGTATTATTATACCAATTCTTTTTTTTTTTGTTGGGTGACTAATCTCAAAGGCATTTGTGTGTGTTTAATATTTTTAGGGGTGATATGTCTATTGTTTACTTTTCTGTATTCATGTATATATTCTTTAATTAATACATCATGCATAGAGTTTAGTCTACATTTCATCTGTTCAAAGTGTATAGACTTTCTTTTTAACAATTTGAATGACTGAATATACACTTAGACATGGCCACGTCATAGTAAAAAAAATAGAACCTTGACCAACAATTTCTATAATGATCATCGAAAATAGCCAAAACTTGGTCAATAACTAACAGCTTTTACAATTTTGCAGCCCCTTTCACATTTTCAACTACTATCAGCCAGACAAATCCAAAAGTGTTTCTCTAACTAAATAGTTAGCCCACCTTCAATTTTCCCATGCCAACAGTGTCCAATAAAATAATATTTATCCAAAGCCTTCTCTTTTTTCCACTAATAAGCTTTCTCACATCTTTAATTTTGAAAAAAAATAGTTTTGTTTGTCCTCATCTGGGTAATCCTCATTTATTTCCACAGGTCTGATGGATGTTTGACAAGGGTAAGGATTCTCGTCATTGAAATGTTAATGGTCCACAGCCATACGTTCATTTATACATGTAATCACACACACACAGACACCAATCACATGCATACATAAGTGCAAGTGTACATTTATATATATAAACTTTTAACTATATGTGGAAGAGGAAGGTCATCTGCTATTTTCTTGTCCCATACAGTCTAGGTAAGTCTGTTCCACATCTTAATTCTATGGTATAAAGAAGTCCCTATATTCCTTTGGACTTCTAAAATTTGCACAAAATTTATTATCTTATGGGATACTTAGGTCAAGTATCTTGTACATCATTTATGGGGAGGGATGTGAGAGGAGGGTTCAGGATGGGGAACACATGTACACCCATGGTGGATTCATGTTGACATATGGCAAAACCAATACAATATTGTAAGGTAAAAAAAAATAATAATAATAATTCATAAATAAATAAATAAAATAAAGGGGGAAAAAAAGGAAGTACTCAGTTAAGTAGTAAGACATAGAAAGCGAAAGCGAAAGGGAAGTCGCTCAGTCGTGTCTGACTCTGCAACCCCATGGACTGTAGCCCACCAGGCTCCTCAATCGATGAAATTTTCTAGGCGAGAATATTGGAGTGGGTTGCCATTTCCTTCTCCAGGGATCTTTCCTACCCAGGGATCAAACCCAGATCTCCCACATTGCAGGCAGACGCTTTACCATCTGATCCACCAGGGAAGTCCAAGACATAGAAGACTTTATCAATTTGCTACAGGAATAGGAGGAGGAATTTGAATAAAAAAACTCTAGGGTTAGACAATCTATAAATTCATATTTGACATTTCTTAAATGCCTTATTCAAGTACTCTTTCACTTAGTGTTTCTTCTTTCCTTTCCCTCTGCATTTCCATTTTTCTCTATTCACTTAACAGATTTCTCTTTAAAACTGCTAATTCCAGTTGTATCCAACTTTTGTTTTGGTATCTTAGCACAAACAAGACCCCAACAAAATACACTTGGCACATGGTTAATGCCAGCTACTCTAAGCAGTTGATATTGAGGCAGAGGAAGGGGCACAGACTCACACATGTTGCACCATTTAAATAATTGTGTTACACAAATCCTCTGATCTATGAGATTCTAAGAGTTATGCATGCTTAAATTTCCCACTGAATTGCAGCTCCATCAAATTGTTCAT
>NW_011495048.1:484917-498942 GCF_000754665.1 Bison bison bison | reverse complement strand
AAACTCTAGAGTTAGACAATCTATAAATTCATATTTGGCATTTTTTTTTTTTTTTTTTCTTTTCTTTCTTTCTTTCTTTATTTTTTTTTATTAATTATTTTTTTCTAAATTTTTAAAAGAAAATCCATCCTGAACCCTCCTCCCTCCTCCCTCCCCATATCATCCCTCTGGGTTGTCCCAGTGCACCAGTCCCAAGCATCCAGCATCGTGCATTGAAATGCCTTATTCAAGTACTCTTTCACTTAGTGTTTCTTCTTTCCTTTCCCTCTGCATTTCCATTCTTCTCTATTCACTTAACAGATTTCTCTTTAAAACTGCTAATTCCAGTTGTATCCAACTTTTGTTTTGGTATCTTAGCACAAACAAGACCCCAACAAAATACACTTGGCACATGGTTAATGCCAGCTACTCTAAGCAGTTGATATTGAGGCAGAGGAAGGGGCACAGACTCACACATGTTGCACCATTTAAATAATTGTGTTACACAAATCCTCTGATATATGAGATTCTAAGAGTTATGCATGCTTAAATTTCCCACTGAATTACAGCTCCATCAAATTGTTCATGTAGTTTGTTTTGTCTTCCAAGGGCTGCAGCTGTGCTGGGTGATTGTATAGGTTGCCTACTCTGTGAACTGGTCTGTCAGGCTGTCATGATTCACACTTGCCAGATGGGGTGCACTGTGGGTGTGCTCAGGACCCATCTGCAGGGTGATATCCCACACATGGGATGACGGGTCCAAAGGGAACCAATTTCCAGTAATTTCAAAGAGAACTTGATACTTTCTCCTTTTTTAAAGGCACTAGGCATGTTCACATGGTACCCAGAAAGCACCCTCTTGCAACCTGAATTCTCCAAAGCATGACTAAGTGTGGGCACAGTGAAGACAAAGGACAGGGGCAGGTTCTGGGGAAAAGGGGCCATGACTTCCCCAACACTTTCCATCTCACACATACCAGACCTGAGCGAGTGACCAGTCCAGTCACTGTCTTCAGTCTCCAGAGGACGAAGATGGCTTGGGTGTATACTTTGGTTCTGAGGACTGCTCTTGGCACCCTGTCTTTGTTGAGGGTAACTTGCCTACATGAAAATATCAATAACGCCTCATTCTGATGCATTTTCAGTTAGAGAATCAAGCACTGATGGAAGATCTTCTGGGAAAACTTGTAGGACATTTCAGCCTTTAGTTTCTTCTTTCTGATTGAAGACCTGATGTCTACAGGTACTTTGAGCCCAAAAGCCCCATGATGAGGATAGTAGAGCTGGAGGACAAGTTTAGCTGCCACTCCAGTCTAGACTGGCCTTCCCATACGTCTTAATTTGTGAAAGTGAAAGTGAAGTAGCTCAGTCGTGTCTGACTCTTTGCGACCCCATAGACTATAGCTTACCAGGCTCTTCTGTCCATGGGATTTTCCAGGCAATAGTACTGAGTGGATTGCCATTTCCTTTTCCAGGGGATCTTCCCAACCCAGGGCTTGAACCCGGGTATCCCACATTGCAGAAAGACACTTTACCAGCTGAGCCACCAGGGAAGTATGTGACTATTAAATTCTTTCCTTTCTGGGAAAAAACAAAATATTACATTCCTGGGGGTTCAGAATCATGTCAGAGACAGGTGATGATGTGGATATGTCTTATTACTGGACTGATGTTAACTTTCATCACTTATGTTGATGTTTGCCTGGTTCCATACACAGTAAGATTACAATTTCCCCCCTTTGTCTGAATTTTTTTGCTGCACCCTTCAGGTTCTTAGTTCTCTGACCAGGGATTGAACCCCAGTCCCCTGCAAAGTCCTAACCACTGAACCACCAGCCAGTTCTCAAGGATTTTTCCCTTTTGAATTAATCAATATCATGGGGACAGATACTTTGAAACCTTCAAGTTCCTATCTACTATTTTTTTCATTCATTAGTAAATAAGGATCTTTTCTGCAAAAATTATCAACTGTGTTATTGGCTTAATGGGGAGTTTGTTTTCTTCACTTTTTTTTTTAATTAATTGAAACTTTTCTACAAAAAATAGCTTCCCCTTTAGCCTTTATTATGTTTTTCATTCAATTATTTATTTGTATCAGCAGTGACTTATGAATATTCATTTTACTTTAAGGATTCTAGCCCAATAGTTCATTCATTATTTAATTGCCAAATCATTGCAACTTTAAGTATTTGGCACATCTTCAGATTTTTTCTCTGTATTGTTTTGACTTGCTCTCATCCATTTTTCAGTATCTCTTTACTTTCTGACACAACAAGTTATTTTAGGTTCATCTCTTTTTTTTTCCAACCCCAGTTCTTCTAGGAGCTCTGGTCTCTTTTAATGAGAAATGGTGTTCAGAAACCAAGATCCAACTAACTGCAGGTATGCTCACCACTTGTTTATATCCTACCCTTCCATGGACAAAGGCAGAATATATATTTTTACTATATCTTCATATATACCAATCACACATAAACACCTTTATATTGATATATATATATATATAGTGAAAACCATGAGTTCATACTGATACCTCTGATTGCAAAACAAAACTACAGATTTAATTTAGTCATCCTTCATTCTTTTATCCATACTTATTTTTGTCCAAATCTGAGAAATGGCTCTCATTATAATTTATGTATTCTTTCAATCCTACTGAACACATAAAATGCAAGATATATATCATTTTAAAAACATAGTATGTTAATTAATTATATTAATATTTTCTGTGAAAAAGTAATGAAGGGTCTACTCGCTACATGGTTGGGTTCATTGTCACAGTTTAAGTTCTGTTTTGTGCCACCGCACATACTGGATGATTTTTCTTCTCCGTTTTGTTCATGTTGGTAACTGACTTCATCAGTAGCCACACTATCATTCCTATATGTATTGGAACATAAATAAATGCATTCTTTATCACTTCCCTGGAGTGCTTTATACTAGTATCTATATATTATAGATATATACTATCTATCTATCTATCTACCTATACTAGTATCTATATGTTATACTAGATAGCATACTGTCTAGTCGTGGAAGTTTGGTAGACATCCTTTTTTGGGGCTTGTGTTTTTTGTAACAAAAGAGACTCCTTTTCATATATATATATATATATATATATATATAGTTCCATATAAACTTACCAACTCTAATGGGGTTAATTTTGGAAATCTGTATATACCTTGTCAATTATACATATTTATCTTTCCAGATTTTTTTGCATAGAAGTATGTAAATTTGCCTTATGGTTTTAAAAAATATCTTTTATTTCTGTTGTTAGTTTGTTCTCATTTCTTACCATGTACATTTGCTGTTTTTCAGTTGCTAAGTCATGTCTGACTCCTTGCAACCCCATGGACTGCAGCACACCAGGCTTCCCTCTCCTTCACTATCTCTTGGAATTTGTTAAAACTCACGTCCATTGAGTTGGTGATCACATCCAACCATCTTAACCTCTGGCTCCTCCTACCCTCAATTTCCTCAGCATTTAGATCTTTTCCAATGAGTCAGCTCATCTCATCGGGTGGCCAAAGTATTAGAGTTGCAGCTTTAGCATCAGTCCTTCCTAGGAATATTAAGGGTTGATTTCCTTCAGGATTGACTGGTTTGATCTTCTTGCTGTCTAACGTACTCAAGAGTCTTCTCCAGCACCATATTCTGAAAGCATCAGTTCTTTGGCACTCCTCCTTCTTTATGTTCTAACTCTCACATCTGAACATGACTACAGAAAAATCATAGCTTTGATTATACAGACCTTTGTGGGCAAAGTGATGTCTCTACCTTTTAATTTGCTATCTAGGTTTGTCATTGTTTTCCTTCCAAGGACCAAGAGTGTTTTAGGTTCATGGCTGTGGTCACTGTCCACAGTGATTTTGGAACCCAAGAAAATAAAATCTCCACCTATTTGCAATGAAGTGTTGGGACTGGATGCCAATTTGTAATTTCTTCTTTTTTTCTTTTTACTTTATCAGTGTAGTGAGTAGATTGTTCATTACTTTATCACAGAGAATATGTGTATAATTAATTAATATCCTACACTTTAAAAATTTTGTATATCTTGTATATTTCTGCTTTTCTCTCATCATTTATTTTTGTGTATATTCTTTTTATTTACTTTTTTGGTCTAGTTTCCTGAACTGGAAATGTAAGTAATTTATTTTTATTCTTTCATTTATTCTGATAAAAATGCTTAATACTAATTAGAGGAGGGCATGGAAACCCACTTCAGTATTCTTGCCTAGAGAATTCCATGGACAGAAGAGCCTAGTGAGCCACAGTCCGTAGGGATGCAAAGAGTCGTACATGACAAGTGACTTAGCATGCAAGCACACTGCTTTAGCTATACCTTGTAGACTCTAATATGAAGTATTTCTATTGCCACTATGCTTTTTATTTTTTTCAATTCTGGTATTTAAGTTCATATTTTCTCTTTAACTCAAGGACAGTTTAGAAAAAAATTCAATTTCCAGGTGGAGGGCTTTTGTCCCTTTTGTTTTTATTAGTAATTTCCAGTTTTATTGCATTATGTCCAGGAGTGTTCTTTGTAATATTTATATGTTATGGATATTCTTGATGTTTTATTTGTTACATAACACATAATCAAATTTGGGTGTCCTTACCATGGGCACTTAAGTAGTACATATAGAGTTTGCAATATATCCATATGATCTAGCTTCTGTATTTTCTACCACTTCCATTGTCTTTTATTGTCCTTCTGAACTCTCTTGTAATGAGATTGCAATATTAATGCATTCTATCATTAATGTGATTTGATGTCTACTTACCTATCGTACAGTTTTTGCTTACAAAGGTAGTAGGTTATTGCATGCGTGAATATATAAAAATTGTAGCTACATTTTGTACTGTAGATTTTCTAATGAAAAGTGTTCTTTCACATTCACTGCTTTGGGGCTAAACTTCTATTATGTTTAAAATCAGCCTTGCTCTCCTCTCTTTGCTTCTATATTCTTGGAAAGTTTTTTTTTTTTTTTTTTAACTCACCATGTTTTAAATATTTATCTTATATACAGCATGTGGTAGAAACTTCTTTTGTGAGACTTGCTGAAAACGAATTTTTAAAATGAGTGAGTGAAATTAATTTGCATATATTGATATGTTTCATGTTACAATTATATGGATTTAGGTTTTTTTCCTATAGTTCCTTTTCTGCAAGATGCATATATATATATGTATATGAAAATGAGTACATATATGAGTACATAGTATATGAAAGTGGAGTGATAATGTTAGTTACTCAGTCCCGTCTGACTCTTTGCGGCTACATGAACTGTAACCCACCAGGCTCCTCTTTTCATGGAATTCTCCAGGCAAGAATACTGAAGCGGGTAGCCATTCTTTTCTCCAAGGAATTTCTTGACCCAAGGATCAAGTACAGCTGTCCTACATTTCAGGCAGATTCTTCACTGTCTGAGCTATCAGAAAGGCCCTATATGGTATATACATACATGCATATATACTATTGGGACTTCCCAAATAGCTCAGTTGTAAAGAATCTTCCTGCAATTCAGGAGAACCCAGTTCAATTCTTCAGTCAGGAAGATCTGGTGGAGAAGGGATAGGGTACCCACTCCAGTATTCCTTTGCTTCCTTTGTGGCTCAGCTGGTAAAGAATCTGCCTGTAATTCAGGAGACCTGGGTTCAATCCCTCAGTTGGGAAGACCCCCTGGAGAAGGGAAAGGCTACCTACGCCAGTATTCTTGCCTGGAGAATCTCCAAGGACAGATGCACCTGGCAGGCTACATTTCATCGGGTCAAAAAGAGTCAGACACAACTGAAGTGACTTAGCACAACATATATACTATTTCCAGTATAATGAACTATAAGTTCATTATTTAGAGGGTGTCAAATGATACTCATAAAAGTTGATAAGCCAGATAGAGAAATGTTAATTGTTCCTGAGTTAACTTAAAATTTTAAATATAAAGCATTATAGTGTATAAACATATGTGTTTATTCCATATAGGGCTTCCCTGGTTGCTCAGATGGTGAAGAATCTGCCTACAATGCAGGAGACATAAGACATGTGGGGTTGGGAAGTCACAGGGTTGGGAAGATGCCCTGGAGGAGGACATGACAACCTGCTGCAGTATTCTTGCCTAGAGAATTCCACGGACAGAGGAGCCTGGCAGACTGTAGTCCATGGGTCTCAAACAGTCGGACACAACTGAAGTGACCTCAGTACTTATTTTGATTGATAAACCTTATCTTCTAGTAGTAGATTCAAGAAGTGTTTGTGGGTATAGAATTCTCTCTCTCTCTTCTCTTGCTGTCTTCTTTACTCTTAATTTCTTTTTAGAGGAAAGTGGATTGTCATGTGAATATGTTTGAAGTTGGATTTCAATGACTTTAGCCATGTGGTGAAATTCAACAAGTCCTTATATTTTCTGTATTTCCTATAAATTGAGACAAGAATAGATAATATTTTTTTATTAAATTCTGATCCATTTTAAAATATTGGCCTCTGCTTGATGTTCACTGGTCAACTAATGGTGAGACTATACTTGAACATGGACCCTCTGAAACAGTTTAACGGTAATTGATGAAAATATTGTGTGAAAAATGAATGCATAAATATAAGATGTCTGTGATATTATTACTATTATTATTTATTATTCTTAAGATCTTATTTGCTAATCTCATTAAATTTAGAATAAAATATCTGATCCTGGGTTAAGAGACTGATGGGATTGAAATCAAATTTAAACTCCAGTGGCTTTGTGCTAGAGGGCACATGTTTAATCATTATGCTGTATTGCTCTCTATTTACTCTACATTTCAGAAAAGTTATATAATATTCATATTTAACCCATTATTATATTCTTGCCTGAAGAAATCCATGGCAAAGGCTACAGTCCATGGGGTTGAAAAAAGTTCGAACATGACTAAGAGACTAACACATAACTTATATAATAATCATTTCAAACTTTAATAGGTTTCATACTCTATCTTCTCTACTCAATTTACAGGCTATAAAACATAGAAGAAGAAAGATAAGTATCAGATGAATAGAAATTGTGTGACTGCCTAAATCTAAGATATTAGCAGCTGCCAGAATGTTGCCCCACTTTAGGCAAAATGTATAAGAAAACTCAGTGGAGTATACTCCAGGAAGAGTAGGAGGTAAGCTAGTAAAGAGAGGGAAGGGCTAGGATCAGAAATAGAGTTTAGTTAAGGAATCAACTATCTGAAACCAAATCTTAAGAGAAACACTTTTATGTCTTTCTTTTACAAAAGATTTACTTTTAATTATATAAAATGATAATAGAAAAATAAGATTTTTTAAATTTCTAAATCAGATATTTTTGTTAAAGTTGCTTCAGAAATCAAATATTTCTTTGACATTTTTCAAGAGGCTTTGTTATTAACTACAGCTATGGCTGTTAGTATTATACAGAAACACATCATTTAAAATATAAGCCATTTCTTTTCATCTTTAATTTAAATGAAATATAAAATCAAGGATTTTGCAACATGGATCACACTGGCAAACACTTAACACTGTGTGAACAACTCTTATACAGAAGAAAATATCCCTGAAATCACAAAATGTTCTAACCCATGAAAGTGCCTAGCACAATACTTGGCGCATGTTAGGTTCTGTGTTTGTTCATTCACACTCTCATTCAGTCACTCATCCAGGCCTAAGGAGAAACTGCATGATGAGAATGATAAGGACAATGCTTTATCAACAAATCTGTAGTTTTGACAAAGACTTTGGCAATGGAGACTGAAAGAAATCATCTAATCCTTGAATCTGAGTAGAAATGCATTGTTTCCATCTATAATATTTCTATAATCAAGAACAAATAGGGAACAATTACTTTGAGATCTAGAAACTGATAATATCTAAGTGAGACTATAGATTTCAGTTAGGTGAGTGAAGAATGGAGCAGAATTCATCTTTCTGTGACAAGACTCTGACAATGGAAGGACCTGAATACATGCATAAAGTCCAAGGGACTCTCATAAGGATGTATATGAGAGATGGCACACCCAAAAACAGTCTGCATGCAACAGACATTTCTATGTTCAGACATGGTCAGTTCAGATAATTGTTAATTTACTACCCATTTAATGGCTGCAAGAGAAGTGAAGAGATTCCATTCGACACCTAGAAAAGTGGTCTGTTATGAAAACTCGTTTAAACCATTCAAATATCAGCTTTACAAAAGCAAACAAATCTTTCAAGAAATGAATAACAAATGGCATTACTTCATAAAAGCATTCTGCCTATTGATGACGGTTCTCTACTTAAGTCTATTTACAAAAAAGTGATCCATAGTCTTCGAAGATGCAGACAAATTGAGAGCACTTTTATTTTTTTCACCTGAAATAAATTCAGTCTTGAGCTTTGAATGATGTATTTCACACCTGAATGAATATATTTTGGGAGATTGCTATTTTATGTTTTTATAATTTTAAATTTAACTTTAATTTTATATTGGAGTAGAGTTGACTTTCAATGTTGTGCTAGTTTCAGATTATAACAAAGTGATTTCATTATACATATACATATATCCATTCTTATTCAAATTCCTTTCCCATATAGGTTGTTACAGAATACTGAGTATAGTTTTCTGTGCTATACAGTAAGTAAGTCCTTGTTGATTATCTATATTCTATATAGTAATGTGCTTTTTTTTTTTTTTGCTTTGAAATTACAACCACGAAAGTAAAAAACAAAAACACTTCCTGACTTTTTATTCAAACAAACAAAAAAAAATATATTTTCTCCTATTTTGACATCATTAAAAAATAATAATAACCTGGGCATATCTGTGTTCCAGAGAAGTTGAGTTTTCATTCTGGAAAGAAGGAACCTATTTTCTTTGACTCTTTTAGATATTTATTTTCTGCAACTAAGATGTGTGCTTACAATGAAAGCAGGAAGGGAACTGTGCCCTTGGTCCGGATAAAAACTGAACTAAACTGGTGCACCTTCTGAAAATTTATCATTTGTATCTACCAAGAGTTTTGTGAGTTATGCTAGGAAAATTGGACAGCCATGAAATAAAAGAGCTGTGGTCTGGGGACCCTACTTATGTCTCAATTTTTCCATATCTCTTGAAGAAGCCAGCATAAGAAATTCTTCATAAATCTGCCTTTTTGGAGCAAATTGCTATGCTTTCATGACACATAAGTGGAAACTGAATTAGTGGTCCAAGGCATCTCACAAAATTCTCAAAGTCATTTGACATAGGAGAATTGGTTTCAAACTCAAGAGGTATGGCTCATGGTTCACACACACACACACACACACACACACACACACATTTTATGACATTGTATATCCCTTTTCGATCACATGATAAAGGGATAATAGTTAATGACTTGCTGAAATATGTGTAAATAACTGATTAAAAAGTGCGAAAAGCCAAAATAAATGTCAGTTATGCTATGTTACTGCTGTCTCTGACATAGGCAAAAATGCAACCAAATTATTAGAAAACAATAAAAACTGAAAACAAATATTCCAAATATTATTTTAGAAAGAAAAAGATTTTATTTTAACCACAAAAGAAATAAAATTGAACATATTTTCTTAATATTAAATATATTCTTTGTAATCTTTTTCTCTACTTCCATTTAATTACTATTGGATCATTCAACTTTGTGTTTTGGATTTCATACACTGTTCCCAAAAAGTGTTCTCCACTCTGAATTTCAGTTAAATTATACTTAATTATGATGGCATAATAGCTGCTAAGAAAATAGAAGACACACACATAACATGCAAACTGATTCTTATTATGAAAATCATTCATTTTTTGGCTATTGAGGGTATTTAATGGCACCCCACTCCAGTACTCTTGCCTGGAAAATCCCATAGATGGAGGAGTCTCGTAGGCTGCAGTCCATGGGGTCCCTGAGTCGGACATGACTGAGCGACTTCACTTTCACTCTTCACTTTCATGCATTGGAGAAGGAAATGGCAACCCACTCCAGTGTTCTTGCCTGGAGAATCCCAGGGATGGGGGATCCTGGTTGGCTGCCATCTATGGAGTCGTACAGAGTCGGACATGACTGTAGTGACTTAGCAGTAGCAGCAACTATTTATAACTGATGTTCTTAAAATTAATCCATCCTCAGACCTTCCTAATTGCTCCTATTATCTGTGTTCATACATGTTCTCTCTCCTTTAGGCTTGCAACATTGATATAAAAATTGTGCAGCCCATGGTTATTGATTATAATCCTTTTTTTTTTTTGCTTGTTTGTTTGTGAACTGTTTTTAGATTCATATACCTTTTCTCAGTTAAATATTATTAAAACTTTAATATGCTTTTTTCATTCCTGAGTTTATAATGTGAAATCATGATGGACTTCATGACTAGAACACAATATTCTATTAGTAAGTGCTGACTAACCTTTCATCAGGAGTTTGTAATAGATAAAAATTTGCAATTAATTTGCCCTGGGATATAATTCTGTAGCTTTGTCTTTGCTAGATCAGGTCTTCAAACTCACTCAAATGTCTAATTTTACATCATCAATTGAATTGTTTCATATAATAATGTGAAACTATCACTAGGATGGTAGAAATAATCTAATTTACCTTTTTTTGTGTTAAAATGATAATGAAACAACCACTTAACATTCACATCACTTAGAGAAAATTACATCTTCCATGTACCATTTTATCTTAAATCAGCTTCAAGGAATGCTCCGAAGCAAAAATGGTAGTTATTATTAGTCATTCTTTATCTTATCTTTTTTGTTAGAATATTGATACTCAGAAATATAAATTGATTTACTCAAGGTCAGCCAGGCAAGAAGCAGTAGATGCAAAACTCAAGCTCGAGAGTTTTGGCCTCTGGCTTGGTAGTGTTTTTACTACAAAAGACACTCTCCTAGATTGACAGCCCTACAATGTTTTAAAAACACTGGCCTATGTCACATGCATCTTCTGACCATCTTACTCTGGCTTAGATTTCTATAATTCAGAAATATGAAGAATTAAACAATTTGACAATAGATCCAGCCAAGTTGAATTTTGGTATTTCAGAATAAACCAGAGCTCTTCGGCAAGAGATTAGGAAATCATTAAAGCAAAGAAACAAAAAATGCTTTGCTTCAAGTTTCTCAGTGAAAAGAGAACAAATTAATCACATAAGGCAAGTTAACCTTTGATAACAATCCACACGTTATTTATGAACACTTATTCTTTATCATGTAATTTGGCATGTAGGGTTAAAAGGGACATTTGAGGTCAAACAAACAAATTAATTAAAAGGATGCATATTCAAGCAGTTTCTAAATTCTAATTGATAGTAATTGTAGGTTTTAAAATTTGTTAATTGCATACTTATCTGGACATATTGTGAATTACTGTAGATAAACTAGAAAAAATATACATGCATGTGTGAGAGAGAGAGAGAAAGAAAGAAGGGGGGGCCTTAAATCAGGAAATCAAGGGTGGTTACAGTTGCAATTGGACCTCCCCAGGGATGAAATATTCTTAGAGACTGGTCATTCTAATGTTCTCACTGCACTTATAATGCAAAGTCTGTAGAGCCAAAGCCCTGCAGAGACAAACTGATACATGCCATGGGCAGCAATACTGCAATTCAAGCCTTCTGAGCTATTCCTTGTTAATTCTGCAGTACCATAATGCCTCAAGACGCCACCTCTTAAAAGAATCCTTCAAACTTAATGGAACAAATAATACTACCAAAATATAGTACCCAATAGATGAATTAATTGATTAATTAATTCAAAAATCAATCATTGAGTGCTGTGAAAATGAATGAAGAGCCCACTAATGAGAAGCAAAGACTATTTATTCAGAACTTGCTAAAGTGAAGGGGCAAGCCACCACCTTTTGCATTTTGGCAGATATTAGAAGATAGAGGTGGAGGAAAGCTTTGTAGCAAAAAAAAAGACTGAACAGCTGTAGGTCTGACTACAGATTATTAACATGAGGAAGCTGAAGACAGACTATATAGAAGTAGAGTATCCTATGTGAGCAGTTAAAGCAAAAGTTCTAGGTCAGTTGAACAAAAGTAAAAATTGAATAACAAAAACAATCAACCCCAGACTTGAAGAAGTTTACAGATCTAGTCTCTCTCTTTTTTATAAAGTCTTTTTTCCCCTGCCCTTATCATATTGAAAATTCACAGATTTAATTAATAATATTTGTAAGGTGCTTTTTTTTTATTGTTTTGCTAGCCAGTATGTGGGATCTTATTTCCCCAACCAGGGTTTGAACCTATACCCCCTGCAGTGGAATCACAGATTCTTAAGCACTAGACAGCCAGGGAAATCTCCAGATCCAGAATCTTTTGAATGAAGGGACGATAGTTTCTCTTGAGGAGGGACTCTGTTACACTGCCAAAAATCAAACTGTTAACTTTTATCCCAGTCTTCTTCAAAGGGACTTATGACCTTTTACAAGGGTACTGTGCACTGGGAAAAAGGAAATAATTAAAACTTTCAGGAGCACTGAACACTGACTCTGAACTGTCACTAACACCAGGACACCCCAAATAACACACTGATATATTCATCAAAGTATGGGGCTTAAAGATGTCAGGTGATCAAATTAGTTTTATCTCAGATCTATGTCAATATGGGCCTACTAGATCGCTAAACTCATCCTATAACTGTTCTCCAGGAATGCATTTGAAACAACACTATCAGCAGTTGGTAGAATTCCAATATTGATTCCTTAAGCTGTGCAATGAGTGTCATCATTATAGAAAGATCGTATGGAAACCACAAGAAGTGCCTATGCCTAGGAACATAGAAAACTAAAACAATACTGCATTCCTGGAGGAATTGCAGAGATTAGTGCCACCATGTGGACTTGAAAGGAACAGGGGTGATGTGTGTGCATATGTGTGCTCAGGTGTGTCCGACTCTGTGGGACCCATGGACTGTAGCTTTTCTATCCATGGAATTTTCCAGGCAAAAATTCTGGAGTTGCTTGTCATTTCCAGGGGATCTTCCTGACCCAGGGATCAAACCTGCATCTCTTGAATCTCCTGCACTGGCAGGTGAATTCTTTACCATTGCGCCACCTGGTGATATCTATCAAATCCTATCAGCTCAACTACTTGACCTGTGCAGAAGACAGTTTGAAGAATGAGAGTGGATTATCACCAGTTTAACTAGGTGGTGACTCCAATCACAGCTGCTGTACCAGATGTGATTTCATTGCTTGGGCTAATTAACACAGCTATCTAGAAAATATTTTTTTTCTTCATACTTTTTAATAAAGACCAGAAGAAGCATATTGCTTTCAAATGATAAGGCCAGCAATATACCTTCACTGTCCTATCTTAGAAGTATAGCAACTTTTCAGCTGTATGTCATAATTCAGTTTGTGGAAATCTTGATTTGCTTTCCTTTCTACAGACTATTATACCATCCAGTATAATGATACATTATGCTGATTGGACCTTTTGAGTGAGAGATAGTGACTACTCTAAATTTACTGGTGAGATATTTACATGTCAAGGGGTAAGAAATAAATCTGGCAAAAAGTTCAACGGTCTTCTACATTGGTGACATTTCAATGTGTGGGACCTGGACAGTATCCCTTTTGAAGTGAAGGGTAAGGTATTGTCTCTGGTTCTTGCTGAAGCCAAAGAAAGGAACATATCTTGTAGGCCTTTCTGGATTATGGAGATAATATATTCCTCTTGTAGGTATGTTATTCTGCCTCATTTAGCAGTTGGCCCCAGAGCTGCTAGCTTTGACAGGTTCAGGCTACCAGGCAGGCTGCTCTGCTTCTTGGGCTATATGATCCAGCAGATCTATTGATGTTTGAAGTGTCATTTGTTAGAGATGCTGTTTGGAGCCTTTGAAAGATTCCTATTGGCAAATCATAGAGCAGGCCCTTGGAATATTTGAGCAAAACCCTGCCATTTTCTGCAGATAACTGTTCTCCTTTAAGAAAGATTTTGGCTTACTATTGCTGCTGCTGCTGCTAAGTAGCTTCAGTCATGTCCGACTCTGTGTGACCCCATAGACGGCAGCCCACCAGGCTCCCCTGCCCCTGAGATTCTCCAGGCAAGAACGTGAA
>NW_011495048.1:468732-484817 GCF_000754665.1 Bison bison bison | reverse complement strand
GATTCTCCAGGCATGAACATGAAAAGTGAAAGTGAAGTCACTCAGTCATGTCCGACTGTTCACGACCCCATGGACTGCAGCCTACCAGGCTCCCCTGTCCATGGGATTTTCCAGGCAAGAGTACTATATATATATATATATAATCAAGCCTGAGCAGACTCTGAAAGCACAAGTTAGTTCTGTGAAGAAGTGATCCAAATGCCACCATCCCCAGTCCTGGCATGCTACTTTTTTCTCCCAGTCTGTACCTTTGGCCTCTTCTGGAATTCCCTATGATCAGTTCACAGGGGAAGAGAAACCTTGACCTTGTTGACAAATGGTTCTTCATATACAGCTATCATCCCAAAGTGAACAACTACAGCACTAGCACTATAGTCCATTTTGGGGACACCTCTGCAGGACAGTGGTGAAGAGAAATTTTCCCAACTAATAGAACTTCAAGCAGTGCACCTGGTTGTTCATTTTGCTTGGAAGGAGAAATGGCCAGATGTGTGTATATTGATTTATGTACCCAAAGGTTTGGCCAGACAGTCAGAAACATGACTGGAACAAATTAGAAAATTGATACAAGAAAATTTGGGGCAGGAGCATGGGGTTAGACCTCTGTATGGGCACACAATATGAAGATATTTGTGTCCCTCTGTTACTGTTCAGTCTCTGATTCCTGTCCAACTCTGTGCGACCCCATGGACTATCACACTCCAGTCTCCCCTGTTCTATCCTTTTGTCTTTTGGTCAAATGTTGATCTCGGCAAAAGAGGATTTGAATAATTAACTGGAAAGAATGATACATTCTGGAAATACCAGTCAGTTTCCTTTCCTAGACAGCCCATCATTGCCTAATGGGTTTATGTATAAAGTAGCCATAGTGGCAGGGATTGACTTTTTGTCTGAAATAAGTAGCATGGACGTTCTCTCACCCAAACTGACTTGACTAAGGCCAATACTGAGTGCCCTGTCTGCCAGCAGCAGAGGCCAGCACTGAATCCCTGACATGATACCATTCATTCCTCAGGATGTTTAGCCAGATAACTGGTGATAGGTTGATTACATTGGACTATTTCAATCATGGAAGGAACAGTATTTTGTTTTTACTGGACTAGACATACACTTTGCATACAGATTTGCCTTTTCTGCCCACAATGTGCCTGCCAAAGCTACTATCAATGGATTTATAGAATATCTCTGATATATGGTGCTTTTCCTCCCATCACCAGAATTCACCTGGGGCTTCCGAGGTGGAGCTAGAAATCAGTGGATGGAAATGGGGCTTGAACCACTTATTATTCTCCTCAGTGACCCACTAGCAAAAAGTTTGCTTACTGTCTTTGTGACCTTAAGTCTACTGGTCTGGAAGTCTTAGTTCTACATGGAGAAATATTTCCACCAGGAGACAAAACAATGATTCAATTGAACAGAAGGTTAAAATTGCTGTCCAGCCACGTTGGGCTCCTAAAACTTCAGGAAAAAGAAGAGAGGCATTGTGCTAGCTGGGATGTTTGTCCTGACTTCAAGGAGAAATTGGACTGCTACTCCACAATAGAGATTCCTTAGGGTATCTCTTAGTATTGATCTCAGAGAGAGAATAGAGAGTGTTTCTGAAGACAGACAGTAGTTCCCTACTCAGGAATTGAATCTGGGCAGCCTGGCTGAAAACCAGGAATCCCAAAAACTAGTCCACCAGAGGCTAGGGGCTAGAAGCACAGTTCTCCCAACTCTTAGCCCCATTGAAAAATGCATTTCTAAAGGAGGTTAAAACTTTAAAAACAAGTATAAAGTTTCTTTTACAGACACAGCACAATAGTGAGGGAGCACAGCAAAAAACAGTTTCTTTAAGACAGAAGCAAGGCAGAAATACACATCAAGAGAGTTAAGGGCTTGGGCATCCCCCATAATGAGGAGGGGGCCAATAAAGGGGTGGTTAAATCATTTATATAGGATGGTCCTTCTGGGTCTTTATTTACCTTTGGTCAATCATCTTGTTTCTTTTTTCACAACTAACCAGTCCTAGGATCCTCTCATACATGCCTGCATAACATTTTGCTAAGATAGCATGTATGCATGCATGCTTAGTCACTCAGTCTTGTCGACCCTTTGCAACCGCATGGTCTGTAGCCTGTCAGTCTCCTCTGCCCATGCGATTCTCCAGACAACAATATTGTAGTGATTGCCGTGCCCTCCTCCAGGGAACCTTTCCCAACCCAGGGATTTAACCTGTGTCTCTTATGTCTCCTACATTGATTGACAGGTGGGTTCTTTAATACCACTGGGAAAGCCCCTTGTTAAGGTGGATTTCACTGCAAATGCCTGTGCGTATATGTCCATACTTATTATGGGGTGGTACCCGCTCCTGTTTTGACTCCTAATGAGTCTTCCTATGCATGTATATATATAGGGAAGTTTTCCTTGACCTCAGGAGTGATCATCTTATCTCTTACCTCAGCAGAGCTCAGCTTCTGCAACTAGCTTTGTCCTTGGAGCATCTACAGAAAATGAAGTTTCTATTTAACTTTGCTTGATATCACCAGCTGTCCAGTCCAAGGGCCCATCTATCCCCTACCTCAGTATTATAATGCCTTGTGATGAATACCAGTGGAAAACTATAATAGCCCAATTCAAGGTAGACTGCTAATGACATATGAAGATTTGTCTCACCCTAGCAACTGAGATGCTTGTTGAAGGCAAAGAGGATACTAGTGGAAGAAAGTAGTTATATGTGACAGCTACAACAACATGACTAGTTACAGCAACAAGGACTGTAATGGTCATAAGTATTTATGACCATACTCCTTATTTCATTATTATGATGTTGGTGTGATACACACACATACACACTCACATACATACATATATGGTTTTTCTCCTCATCCATTTTTATATATTTACTTTATATTATAGTGTTTAAGTATTGTTAATTTTGCATTACCTTGGCATCGAGTCAATGATGCCATCCAACCATCTCACTCACTGTTGTCCCCTTCTCCTTCCACCTTCAATCATTCTCAGAACCAGGGTCTTCTCCAATGAGTCGGTTCTTTGCATCACATGGCCAAAGTACTGGAATTTCAGCTTCAGCATCAGTCCTTCCGATGAATATTCAGGACCGATTTCCTTTAGGATTGACTGGTTTGATATCCACGAAGTCCAAGTGTTTAAGTTACAAAGTACAAAGGGAGTAGTAAACATCAACAAGGACTTCATCTTCTCTTCTGTATAAAGTACTAGTGCATTTTCAGTTGTATTGTATTCCTCAGGTATGCCTTTTATATTAGTTACATTTTCAGAGTAAGTCTCTTCCAATTAACTTTGCAGAATAGGGCATTTTGGTCATTGGTTTAATGATTATGGTTAAGGGCTGGGAGAGAGGGAAAATCTGTGGGCCCTTTTTTTTTTTTAACTCTCGGAGTTACTATGCATGCTTAGTTGCTCAGTCATGTATGACTTTTTTGTGGCCCAGTAGACTGTAGCTCACCAGGCTCCTCTCTCCATGGGATTCTCCAGGCAAGAATACTGGAGTGGGTAGCCATTGTGTTCTCCAGGGGATCTTCCTGACCCAGAGATTGAATCCTGAATCTCCTGCAATGCAGGCAATCAACACTCAAAAGAGTTCTAAATATTTCCATCAATATTGTTTTATCTTTTCATGGTTTAGGAAAATTTTAACCATAGCTCTTAATTTAACTTCAATCCATGGTTTAAATTCTGCAGTAATTTATATACATAAATCATGAGATGGATTCATTTTTAATTGCAACTTGAATTATGGTATTCTAGGAAAGTTGTTCAAATAATGTAGGATATCTGAACAAGAGGAAGAGAAGAGAGAGGCAGACAGAGTTCTACCTAATAGAAATCAGAAAGATTAGGGGAAGAGAGAGAACTGGACATAAGGAGGCAATTGAAGGGAGGGAGTTCAGTTCAGTCCCTCAGTTGTGTCCGACTCTTTACGACCCCATGAACTGAAGCATCCAGGCTTCCCTGTCCATCATAAACTCCTGGAGCTTGCTCAAACTCATGTCCATCGAGTCAATGATGCCATTCAACCATCTCACTCACTTTTGTCCCCTTCTCCTTCCACCTTCAATCATTCTCAGAACCAGGGTCTTCTCCAATGGGTCGGTTCTTTGCATCACATGGCCAAAGTACTGGAATTTCAGCTTCAGCATCAGTCCTTCCAATGAATATTCAGGACTGATTTCCTTTAGGATTGACTGGTTTTATATCCACGAAGTCCAAGGGTCTCTCAAGAGTCTTCTCCAACACCACAGTTCAAAAACATCAATTCTTCAGCACTCAGCTTTCTTTATAGTCCAGCTCTCACATCCATGCATGACTACTGGAAAAACCATAGCTTTGACTAGATGGACCTCTGTGGAGGAATGATTTACTAGGAGAATAAATCTAGTTTGTTCTTGATTTAGCTTGTTAAATTGCCCATTTATTTTGCCCAAAGAGCAGTTTTTAATTTTCTATTTTATAAGTGTTTCAAGAGTACTTTCCATTTACTGTTATTAAAAAAATATTGGCACAATACACAATACATTCTTAAGCCTATTTTGCATCTACTAGTCTGTATTTCCCACTTCATCCCCACTGGTAACCACTAATTTCTTTCTACATCTGTAAGTCTGATTCTTTTATGCTATATTTGCTAGTTTGTTGTATTTTTTTTAGATTCCACATATAAATGATATCATACAGTATTTATCTTTCTCTGCCTGGCATCTTTTATTTAGCATAATATCCTCCAAATTCACCCATGTTGCTGCCATGACAAAAGATCATTTTTTTTTTTTTGGCTGAGTATTATTCCACTGTATTATGTACATACAGCATCGTTTTTAATCCATTCATGTATTGAACAGTTGGGTTGTTCCCATGTCTTGGCAATTTTAAATAATACTGCAGTGGAAATTAGGGTACATGTATCCTTTTGAATTTTTTGTTTGTTTGTTTTGTTTTCATATATATAGCCAGCAGTGGAACTACTGGGTAATATGATAGTTCTATTTTTAGTTTTTTGGGAATCCTCCATATTGTCAACAGTGGTTGCACTAATCTATATTCTCACAAACAGAGTGAAAGTATTCTCTTTTATCTATGTCATTACCAGGATCTGTTATTTTTATATATTTTGATGATAGCCATTCTGAAAGGCTTGGCATTATATCATATTGTGGTTTTTATTTGCATTTCTCTGCTGATTCATGACGTTTGGCATCTTTTCTTGTACCTGTTTGGCCAAAGTGTCTTTTAGTGAAGGGGTTTTTGATTCAAATTTTCACATGAATTACTTAATATATTAATCAAAACTGTTTTGCATTGGGGTCTAAGAAAGCTTATTCCTGAACTTTTTTAAGGTGCATGTGAAATTAATAATAATGTGTAAATGAAATATTCCTCAGAGTGACCAGTGAAGTTCCAAGTTATCCTTAATGAAGTGATGTCACTTAAAAACATAGGATCAATAACTAGAATTCTAATGAGAGTACACGCGAGAAGCAGAGTGTTTCGTGGAAGAGTAGAAAGTTTATATTTTGATAGCCCAACAAAACCTAGCAACATCAGTGAGGATGCAATAATCATGGATTTAATGTATCAAAGTCTTTAATTTGATGGTTGGCCACCTCCAAACAAACGCAAAAGTTCTCAACTCTTGGCAGGTGAAAATCTGAATTTTCACTCTGGATCAAATCCAAGGTCTCAAAACAAAAAATGAGGTTAAAAAAAAAAGAAACCTTTATGTTGTTTTAATTGATAACCCACAGAAAAGTTTGTATAGTTCATGTCTGTGTGGTGAGAACCTCAGATTCATGAGTCTCTGAGGCCAATTCATACAATAGAAGTATAAGACCTTTGCCTGTGTCTATGATTCTCCTTCTTCTAATAAACACACTTTTAACAGTAACACAAAAGAAACGGGAAGGATGGAAAGGAGCTTGATGTCACCAAGGATGACAGGAAATGGAAACCAGTAACAAAACCTGCATACTAACCTGGAAATAAAGAGCTAAGGCACTGAATGAAAAGAAAGCAGAGCTCAGACTACATGCTGACCTAAGCAACTAATTTCAGGCTCCACAAGTCAGGACCAGCAAGGCACACATGGCATGTGTGAGTGTAATTCATGGTTAAAGGCTGGGATCTGAGGCAATGGATGGTGCACTGTCAATCTCTGTGACTACTGTAGGGACGGAGATAAATGAAGAGCACCAAAATGAGAGCAGAGCTTATAATAATGACAGGGTCAGCCACCATCACTGGTATTTTGGCAGAGACTTGAAGGCTGAGTGCCGAAGAATTGATAGTTTCAAACTGTGGTGCTGCAGAAGATTCTTGAGAGTCCCATGGACAGCAAGGAGATCAAAACTGTCAATCCTAAAGGAAATCAACCCTGAATATTCACTGGAAGGACTGATTTGAAGTTGAAGCTCCAATACTTTGGCCACCTGATGTGAAGAGCTGACTCACTGGAAAAGACCTTGATATTGGGAAAGATTGAGGGCAGAAGAGAAGGAGATGACAGGGGAGGAGATGATTGGATGGTATCACTGACTCAACAGACATGAGTTTGAGCAAACTCTGGGAAATGGTGAAGGACAGGGAAATCTGGCATGCTGCAATCCCTGGGGTCACATAGAGTAGGACATGACTGAGCAACTGAACAGCAACAACAAGGGCAGACAGAGAAACAGGAAAGCTTTCTAGTGGGAAAAGCAGAAGACTTCAGGTATGCCATGATTGGAGGCCGTTAGCCTGAGAACCTGTGGCACGTTATTTTTATGATGTCTCTGGGAAAAAAAAAAAAAAAAAAGATATCCATGGCTAAATATATTAGCTCTTCTCTCCTACATGCTCTTTTGGAGATTCACAATGAGCCATACTGAAATATTGACACCTCTGGGAAGTTCTATACTAAAGAAATATTTTTTAATTTGGATCTTCCAAAACTATTTCTTGCTACTTTATTTTCTAAACTTTATTAATGTTCTATACAAACGGAAACAGTTTTATTGAAAGCCAAATGCTCAATCATTGTTAGGTTCCTGACACCCAAGATGGGCAGCTGACCTTCATTTAAGGCTAGAGATCCACCAGTTAACTAACAGAAATGATGCTACCATGAGGTAAGATTAAAATATGCTTCAGTGTTCATCCCTGTCCCAAGAAATATATTTTTTTTAACAGCAAAGTGTACTAAATAAGTAAATAAAGATGTACGTTACTAGGTTTTTTCTTGCTATGTTTTCTTTTTTGTTTTCCTTTCTTCCCATCCTGCCAAGCCATCTGGCCATCATATCACTATCACTATTCCTGTGTCTTTGAAATAAACCAAAGTTTCCAATGTTGGCAGGTTTTTATAGGCTATGGCAAAGCTAAAAATTGTTAGATTCTGGAGAATTTTGATGAAATAACAATCTAGGTGATCAAATAATTGTTCCTTAGGCAGCTTGTATAATGTCTTTCCTTTCTTACTGTCTGGGAAAGGCAATGCTATAGATTTCCTTCTACTTTGCAGGTTTGAATTTGTGTTATCTTAAAGGTGCAACCCTGCCTAGATAGTACCTCTAATTGGGAGCACAGTGGAGGTGTTTCTCTTCTACCTTATTCATTAGGGGACAGCAAGACAAATAAAAAAGCAGCAATAAGATAGTTTTGAGTCCATTAATATCTGAGAAACATATAATTTGCTGTTTGAGTGCAAGTTTTCATGGTATTAATGGCTGCTAAAGCGTTAACACAGTTACCTATTTTGCATGCAGCAGCATTTTAATAGAGAGCACTTAAGATAAATGTTGTTATGGGAGAAAACTGATCTTTAATAAAGGCCTTTCAAGTATTAAAGGGAGATAACAGTGATGAATTATGAACACTAGGGAACTGTTCCAATGCTGCATACAGCAAATTGTCAGTTGCTTACAAAACAGTAAGAGAGTATCTTACTGGGGTTATGGGACAGAATCTAAGCTTATAATATATCATAGCATATTATATATGATATTATATTTCTGTTATCCTTTCCCCCAAAATTATCCTGTTCACTTATCTTTTCTTATGGATTACATTCATTAACTCCTTGAGATATAATAAAAAGGCTAATGACATAAAATCTTTCATTTCCGGAAGAGTACTCCGTTTTGTTTGAAAGGACACTTCAAGCACACTGAAATATCACTTCTCTTCATAAAAAGAAGGTGAAATTACTGACCTGAGAAGACTGCTTACTAGGTTCCTAGTAAAGGAATATTTAATGAGTCTTTTAGAAGGATGAGGGGTTAAGAGTAAATAGACCCTCAGTCTCCTCAAAATGTCCTGTAATTGTGCTTCCCCATAAAGTCATTTGAAATTGGTCACACAGCCTAAAGAGAAAAATAAGAATCAAACCTATCAAAAATGAAAGAGCCCAGTATAAAACTAACCTAAAATAGAATGTTTGCCCCTGTAATGTAACATTTTTACTAATGCATTTGAATTTACTATCATCAAGAACCTCTGAGGGAGAAGGCCATCTAATCTCCACTTGATCTCAGGGAACATGTACAGATAGAAAAACAAGAATGTGCCTTCTTCCAGCAGAGCCCATGGATGGAGAACAGATCTGGCACCAACACACTGCAGGACACCACAACATTTTAGGTCATCACACGTTTGTTTTATATACGACCATGGGGTAAAACGGAGAAGGCAATGGCACCGCACTCCAGTACTCTTGCCTGGAAACTCCCATGGACGGAGGAGCCTGGTAGGCTGCAGTCCATGGGGTCACGAAGAGTCGGACATGACTGAGTGACTTCACTTTCACTTTTCACTTTCATGCATTGGAGAAGGAAATGGCAACCCACTCCAGTGTTCTTGCCTGGAGAATCCCTGGGACGGGGGAGCCTGGTGGGCTGCCGTCTATGGGGTTGCATAGAGTTGGACACGACTGAAGTGACTTAGCATAGCATAGCATGGGGTAAAAGTTCATATTATTTTTCAGAATTATTTCAGGTTAAAATTTTCTGGTGTTTCCCTCCCCCAGTATAAAATATTTTTATTACCTTACTCTAACTTTCCCACCAGGTCTCATTCTCCAAATTTCTTTCATCCACAACCTCTATTCACTCTCTCTGACTTTCCAACCCGATTCTTCTCCAATATTTTCAATTACCTTTTTTGTTTTTGTTGTTTTTGTTAGGTGTAGGTTATCTATTTCATAAAGAATTTTACCTCTCTCAATTCTCTGAATAATAAGATGCTATAGTCTTTCTCAGTGTTCACTTCCTCTGAGTTCTCTGCCATCCCCTCAGACACTAAAATTTCCTTCTAGCATTTTAATGAATATTACCTAGCTAAATTCTAAACCCTTAAAAGATAAACTTGTGTCTTATTTGTCCTTTCTTTCAAGGAGCTGATACAGGGTCTGAAATTATGAAACAGGAAATGTGTATTTCTTCAGTGAATTAACTGAAAGCCCCAGCTTCCAATAGACAGTAACGTAGCTTCTTCACGTGAAAGAGCTTGATATCATCCAAGGTAGTCATGCTATGTAGCATGGAAATTAAGACTAGGTTTTAGAGCCAGACTCCCTAAGTTTGAATTCTCACTCTTTTGTTTTCAGCTGTGTTTTTAATGAAGTCATCTCTTCATGCCTCAGTTTACTGAATTGTAAACTGGATAAGAGTGGTGGAATGGAGTTGAAGTGTTATTTTAATGACATAACCTGGATTGTGTGTAAAATTTTTAGACTCATGACTTTTCTCAGGACATCATAAATGCTATATATACATGCAGTTGAGCAGAACTAATGTTATAGAACAATCTCTTTCTAAGTGGTTCATTCCTTGTCACAGTAATACCTTTTAAAGTTTATACCTATATTGCTCCTTGGGTTTCCCCATTGGTGGCTTGTTGGTAAAGAATCTGCCTGCAATGCAGGAGATGCAGTAGACATGGGTTCAATCCCTGGATTGGGAAGATTCCCTGGAGGAGGTCATTGCAACCCATTCCAGTATTCTTGCTGAGAGAATCCCATGGATAGAGGAACCTGGAGGGCTACTTTCCATGGGGTCACAAAAGAGTTGGACATGACTGAAGTGACTGAGCACATGCGCACATATATTTACTCCTTATTTATACACCTTGATGTGTCTAAATAGTCCTAATGTTTTGATGGTGGCATATTGATACTTCACTTACACTGACAGTATCTAATCAGTCAGTGAAGTGGTGGCTTGCAAGAGAAAGCCAAAAAGGAATTAATCTAAGCAGAAAGGCCTAGTATGATAGATTATAAGTATGAAAGGGCATGCTAATAAACATGTTAATTTATAGTCTCCATTAAGCATCTCACTTTCCTCCCTCACAGAAATGAAAGCTATCTGCCTAAGCCAGTCATTAATAGTCTCTCAGAGTCCAACTCCCTGAAGACCCATTCTGTTTGCAGGAGAGTATTTTCTTCCCATTTAAAAATGACTTGACTTCAAAGAAATTAAAGTAGCAATCCATTTTGCAAGTTGTAAGTGTACATCCATGAAGATGGAAATGGCAACCCACTGTAATATCCTTGCTTGGGAAATCCCGTAGACAAATGAGCCTAATGGGCTATATAGTCCATGGGGTTGCAAAATAGTGGAACATGTGACTTAGGGACTGAACAACAAACAACAAGTACACAGTCAACTACTAGTCATTATCGAAAAAGTAATTATCTAGGAAAATATAAAGAAGCTTGCAAAACACCTTTGAACATCACCTAGAATACAAGCAGATTAAAAGGTATTGTTTCTGCTAAACACATCTCTCATTTCTTCAGCATATTTCACATATGTTCACATTTCTGCAGTTTCCAAATTCTATAAAATAAAATATATTTTATGTTTATATGATAAGAAATATTTAGATTAAAAATACATCACTTGGATTGGAGTGTGTGTATATTAATATATTACATCCAGGTGTAATTGGTAAACCCCCAAAATGCATTTGTATTTCATTCAGGGAGGTATATAAAATCCACACTCTGATCTAAATAAAGTGTGTGTGTGTGTGTGTGTGTGTGTGTGTTAGTCACTCAGTCATGTCCGACTCTCTGCCACACCATGGACTGTAGCTCAACAGGTTCTTCTGTCCAAGGAATTCTTTAGGCAAGAATAATGGAGTGTGTAGGCATGACCTTCTCTCGGGGATCTTCCAGACCCAGGGAGTGAACCCAGGTCTCCCAAATTGCAGGCAGATTCTTTATCATTTCAGCTACCTGGGAAACCCAAATAAACAGCACTAGTACTTTAATCATTTCAAATTTCCTATAACCTCTCTCTTTTTTCTTTGTTGAAAATGTAAATATCTGTCGAAATCAAGGGCAGGAATTGGGGTAGTGTTGGAAGCCTTACATTCCTATTGCTTTCCCTTCAAAGAGTCTTGAGGCTGTAGAATTCTGCTGCAGAGTATTCTCAATATTATATAATTTACATTATTTTCAAGATCAAAGGAATCGAGGTGATATTTATCAGACTCAAATTCAAGGGTCAGAATAAAATGGAGATTTTATAAAAGAAATAGTTGTATTTGCTATAGATAGCTGCTTCCTTCTTTGAGGGGGGACAAATTATGAATTCAAAAAATGTGTTTGTGCTTGTGTGTGCATGCTCAGTGGCTAAATCATCCTGACCCAGGGATAGAACCTGCCTCTCTTGTGTCTCCTGCATTGACAGATGGATTCTTTACCACTGAGCCACCTGGAAAGCCTCAAATCAGTATAAATCAATTAGTACATCCACTTGGTGGGTAATTCATCTTCAGCTCTTTCCTTTTATTATACTGTGTGTTGAGATGAATCTCCTTTAGCACACCTATATGCAACCCTTCCTTCCTAATAGGCCCACATCATGTACCTTGGGCCTCAAGCTACCTTGAGCCTCAAGCTGCCTTGAGGTAGGTACCTTGATACCTACCAAGAAGCCTTTTTCCTGGTAGGACATTATTACCTGGACCTACTCTTTATCTTCTCTTGCCCAGTAACAAGTATCTACCTGATTAACTGTCATGTTAGAAACTGAACTTTGATTTAAATTCACATTGAAATTCACTTTATCTCAATGCATTAATTGGTTATTGATAATTTTTCTGACAATGTACTTCATGCTAACAAGTAAAGGGAAGATAATACCTAATGCAGATTTTCAGAGGCTCCAAATATAAAATAAACTGAATAAATATCTGACAATGAGAATTTCGAGTTCCTTGCCAAGCTACAGTGTAAAAAGGAGCAGATATATTTTAGGGCAGCATAGAAAAATTTTTGTGAAAGAGTATGCTAGCTAAATGCCATAAATCTTAATTTTTATAATCCACCTATTCTCCAGCATTTATTTTTCTTACAAAGTCAATTCTGATTGATGGAATATTAACCTAGAAATCTCATTCTTCTTTGGTTTCCAGTTACATAAGAGATCCTTTTTCTCTGTCATCATTACCATGGAGACCGAGGCAGGCAGTAACTGTTCTCATAACACTTCACTGAGATAACATTTCATACATTTGGATTCCAGGTAACTGAGGTCTAGATGGTCATTTCTTATCTTCTTCAAACTTGCCAAAACTCACACCAGATTCCCTTAGGACACAGGGAGACACATAGCTTTGGATTGCTCTCTTTCCAAACTATTTGGAAAGGGGGTGTTTCAGGTGGCACAGTGAGGAAGAACCTGCCTGCTAATGCAGGAGATACGGGTACAATCTCTGGGTTGGAAAGATCCCCTGGAGTAAGATGTGGTAACCCACTCCAGTATTCCTGCCTGGAAAATTCTATGAACAGAGGAGCCGGGTGGGCTACAGTCCATGAGGTCACAAAGAGTCTGACGCAACTTAGCATGCTCAAGCATGCACACATTGAGAGGAAAGAAAAACGTTTGATTTTTGAATCTGTTAGTTCTTATTCTTGAACCACCACAAGTTTCACAATTTATGAAGGGGAAAAAAATCTGCATAAAATACATACTCAGGTGAAAAAATAAGTAAACGAAAACTTTCTTTCCTCCCTATTCATCAACTCTCACTTATAGAACCTATTACTATTTTGAGGCTCTAATATGTATATTTGCATATTGACAATTTAACTCAGTGTTCAGTTTCCTTATAACATAAGGTACTAGTTCTATTTTCATTGATCTACTTAGAAAATTTTAATCTTGATAGACCTTAGAAGACTCTACTGGCAGCATTTTCTTTGCATCTATTTGAATACTGTTCTATACCTCTAGGCTTTGCCCTTTGGATGTGAACTAGTTTACCAATAGTTAGGATGTCCTGGAACCGTGTGGAGCTGTTTTAAGTCTTCTGTTTTTGAGGAAGTTGGTACTTGATGTATCTCCTTTTGTAAATAGTTTACCGTGTATAGTGTGGGGCTGATGTTTGGTTTTCCTTATGAATGGATGCACAATTGATGCAGTTTTCACAAGTGATTTAAGGAAAATTATATCATGTGTGTGCAATATGCATGCTCAGTCACGTCAGGTGTGTCCGATTCTTTGCGATGTTATGGATTGTAGCCCACCAGGCTCCTCTGTCCATGGGATTCTCCAGGCAAGAATACTTCAGTGAATTGCCATGCCCTCCTCCAGGGAATTTTCACAACACAGTGATTGAACTCGCATCTTCTGTGTCCTCTGCATTCCAGGTGGATTCTTTACCATTGAACCACCACAGTGCTTGCAATAGCCACATTTAAAATGATATATTTTTTATGTTGCATTTTACTGGAAATTGAATGAGCCAAAAAAGGATGCTAAGCAAAAGTGAGTAAAATGTTTTCACTAAAAGTTTCACATAAATTCTATTCTAAAAATGCCAGCTAAACAAAATATAGAAAACAACTGACATTTACATTACTCTCTTTCTTTGTGAAAAAATTTTAAATTGAGATATAGCTGACATATAATGCTTCCCTGGTGGCTCAGGGATAAAGAATCTGCCTGCAATGCATGAGCCAGGAGACGTGGGTTCAGTCTCTGGGTTGGGAAGATCCCCTGGAGGTGGAAACGGCAACTGACTCCAGTATTCTTGCCTGGAGAATCCCATGGACAGAGGAGCCTGGCATGCTACAGTCCATGGGGTCACAAAGAATTGGACACGACAGAAGCAGTTTAACACATACACACATACATTATATTTAAGGTGCACAATGTAATGATTCAATATTAGTGCAAAATGATCACACCAGTAAGTCTACTTAGCATGCATTGCCATGCATAGTTACAAAATATTTTTTTTTGAGATCTACTTAGTCTATTGCATGCTGCTGCTGCTAAGTTACTTCAATCATGTCTGACTCTGTGAGACCCCATAGATGGCAGCCTACCAAGCTCCCCCGTCCCTGAGATTCTCTAGGCAAGAACACTGGAGTGGGTTGCCATTTCCTTCTCCTTATTAGTAACTTTCAAATATACAATACAGTATTATTAACTACAGTCACAACGTTGTGTACTGCATTTCGAAAACTTGTTTTTTAACTCAAAATTTGTACCTTGTGAGCACATTCACTCATTTAATTAATCCCCAAACTCCTGACTTTGGCATCTATCAGTCTGATCTCTGTATCTGTGAGGTTTATATTTTGCAATATTTTAGTTCTGTTTTTCAGATTCTACATATACGTGAGATCATAGCATATTCTTATCTTCTTCTGATTAATTTCACTTAGTATAATACACTAAAAGTCCACAGGTGGATATTTTAATTTTATGAAAATATCTAATAAGACTTAACCTTCAAAAAATGAATTCAAAATTCACTTTTATTTAAATAAGTTATTTGAAAATTGTATGCACATTAATAATAATTTATATTTTGACTTTTAACATATTATTTATATATTTTAGAATAAAATAACTGGGGAAACTATATGTAAAATAATGTTTAATTTTTCTATTTTAAATTTGCTGAAAATATGTTAAATTTTGTAGTCTTGGAATATGGTTATAAATATTGTAAAAAATAATTTTCATTGAATTATAATTGACCCAGCAGTATGTTAGTCCCAGGTGCACAGCATAGTGATTCCATATTTCTATGTATTAAAAAATAATCACCAATGCATCTACTGAGATGATCATATAATTTTTATTCTTCAATTTGTTAATGTGACCTGTCACATTTGATTTGGATATGTTGAATCACTCTTATATTCATGGAATAAATGGCACAATCATGGCATGTGATCCTGTTAATGTGAATACATTGTTGAATCCAGTTTTTTTGCATAATTGTGCATCTATGTTCATCAGTGATACTGAACTTTAATTTTCCTTTTTTCTTGAGTTTTTCATCTGGTCTTGGTCTGAGAGTGATGCCAACCTCACAGGAATAGTTCAGAAGTATTCCTTCGTGTTCAGTGTTTTGAAATACTTTGAGAATATGTGGTAACTTCTTTAACTTTACAATATTGTATTGGTTTTGCCATAAATCAAAATGAGTCCACCACAGGTATACATGTGTTCCCCATCCTGAACCCTTCTCCCTCCTCCCTCCCCATACCATCCCTCTGGGTCGTCCCAGTGCACCAGCCCCAAGCATCCAGTATCGTGCATCGAACCTGGACTGGCGACTCGTTTCATATATGATATTATACATGTTTTAATGCCATTATCCCAAATCATCCCACCCTCTCCCTCTCCCACAGAGTCCAAAAGACTGTTCTATACATCAGTGTCTCTTTTGCTGTCTCGTATACAGGGTTATTGTTACCATGTTTCTAAATTCCATATATATGCGTTAGTATACTGTATTGGTGTTTTTCTTTCTGGCTTACTTCACTCTGTATAATAGGCTCCAGTTTCATCCACCTCATTAGAACGGATTCAAATGTATTCTTTTTAATGGCTGAGTAATACTCCATTGTGTATATGTACCTCAGCTTTCTTATCCATTCATCTGCTGATGGACATCTAGGTTGCTTCCATGTCCTGGCTATTATAAACAGTGCTGCGATGAACATTGGGGTACACGTGTCTCTTTCGATTCTGGTTTCCTCAGAGTGTATGCCCAGCAGTGGGATTGCTGGGTCATAAGGCAGTTCTATTTCCAGTTTTTTAAGGAATCTCCACACT
>NW_011495048.1:461353-468632 GCF_000754665.1 Bison bison bison | reverse complement strand
CAAAATGAGTCCACCACAGGTATACATGTGTTCCCCATCCTGAACCCTTCTCCCTCCTCCCTCCCCATACCATCCCTCTGGGTCGTCCCAGTGCACCAGCCCCAAGCATCCAGTATCGTGCATCGAACCTGGACTGGCGACTCGTTTCATATATGATATTATACATGTTTTAATGCCATTATCCCAAATCATCCCACCCTCTCCCTCTCCCACAGAGTCCAAAAGACTGTTCTATACATCAGTGTCTCTTTTGCTGTCTCGTATACAGGGTTATTGTTACCATGTTTCTAAATTCCATATATATGCATTAGTATACTGTATTGGTGTTTTTCTTTCTGGCTTACTTCACTCTGTATAATAATTTCTTTAAATGTGTCATAAAATTCAACTGTGAGGTTTTCTGATGACAGACTTTCATTGGTCAGGATCTTTTTTTCTTTGTTTTACTACAGATTCGGTTTTATTGGTGGTAATTGATCTGTTTATATAGTTTATATCTTTCTAATGTAATTTTGAGATATGTTACATGTCTAGAAACATATCCATTTCTTCTAATTTATTCATTTTATTAGTGGATGCCTATAGGAATCATAATTCTTTGTATGTCTATGTTCTTAGTTTGGTTCTTTTCTTTTTTAATTTGCAATGTTATTTTTTTCAGCTCTCTTTTTTCTTGATGAATTTTAAGTATTTTATCTTTTTAAAGATGTAGCTTTTATTTTCATGTTTTTTTTTTTTCTACTTTTTTTTTTTTCTTTTCACATACTAAATGTGGGTATTGTTTTTTCTTCTTTTTCCAGTTTCTTTAGTTGCTGGTTTAGGTAGTTTTCATGATATTTTTCTTTTTTATTGAGATAGGCTTGTATAGACCTAAACTTTCATCTTAAAATTTCTTTCCCCATATCCCATAGATCTTGCATTATGGTGCTTCAATTTTCACTTTTATCAAGGAAGTTTTTTTTTTATTTCCTCTTTGATGTCTTTGGTGACCCATTGGTTGTTTGATAACATATTGCTTAGCTTCTATGTGTTTGTGTTTTTTGCAGCTTTTTTTCTTATAGTTGATTTCTACTCTTATAACATCACTGTCAGAAGATGTGGTTGATATGATTTCAATATTCTTAAATTTATTGAGACTTGTTTTGTGACTGGGCATGTGATCTACCCTAGAGAATATTCCCTATTCTATATCTATCTCCATTTGGTCTAATTAATCATTTAATATCATTGTGTTCTTGATTTTTTTGTCTTTATGATCTGTCCATTTATAAAATGAACTGTTAAAGTCTCCTACTATTATTGTGTTACTGTAAGTTACTGCCTTTATTTGTTAATATTTGCATGATGTATTCAAGAGTTCCTTGTTGAGGGATGACATATTTACAATTGTTCTGGCTTCTTGGATCAGTTCCTCTATTATTATGTAAAGTCCCTGTTTGTCTCATGTTACAATCTTTGTTTAAAGTCTATTCAGTCTGATATAAATACTGCTACCCCTGCTTTCTTTTTATTTGCATGGAATACTTTTTTCTATCAACTTCTTTCCAGTGTGTGTGTGTGTGTGTCTAGATCTGAAATGAATCTCTTGCAGGCAGCATGTATATGGATATTATTTTTTTAATCCATTCAGTCACTATACATTTGGATAGTAGTGTTTATTTATACATTGTAATTTACAGTGTTTATTGATAGGTATATATTATTGACATTTTGTCACTTTCTTTGAAATTACTTTTGTGGTTCTTTGCTTTCCTCTTTCTTCTTTTGCTCTCTTTTGTGATTTCATGATTAGTTGAAATGTTGTTTCTATTTCTTTCTCTTCCTTTTGTGTATATCTATTACAGATTTTGGTTTATGGTTATCATAAGGTAGACATAGATATAGATATACATATGATTTATCTATCTCCTCTAACTAGAAAATGTCAGTTTTCATCCCAATCCCAAAGAAAGTTAATGCCAAAGAATGTTCAACCTATGATATAATTGTGTTCATTTCGCATACTACCAAAGTAATGTTGAAAGTCCTTCAAGCTAGTCTTCATCAGTTTGTGAATCAAGAACTTTCAGATATGCAAGCTGGATTTAGAAAAGGCAGAGGAACCAGAGATCAAATGGCCAACATCTGTTAGATCATAGAGAAAGCAAAGGAATTCCAGGAAAAAAAAAAATCTACATATGCTTTATTGATTATGCTAAAGCCTTTGACTGTGCGAATCACAATAAAATGTGGAAAATACTTAAATGGAAAAATTGACACCTTACCTGTCTCCTGGGAAACCTGTGTGTAGGTCAAGAAGCAAGAGTTAGAACTGGACCTGGAGCAACAGACTGGTTCAGGTTGGGAAAGGAATATGTCAAGGTTCCTTGCTTATTTAACTTATATGCAGAGAACATCATGTGAAATGCTGGGCTGGATGAATCCCAAGCTGGAATCAAGATTGCCAGGAGAGGTTTCAACAACCACAGATATGCAGCTGATACCACTCTAATGGCGGAAAGCAAAGAGGAGCTAAAGAGCCTCTTGATGAAGGTGAAAGAAGAGAGTGAAAATCTGGTTTAAAACTCATCATAAAAAAAACTAAGACCATGGCATATGGTCGCATTACTTCATGGCAGATAGATGGGATAAAAGTGAAACAGTGACAAATTTTCTTTTATTAGGCCCCAAAATCACTGCAGATGGTGACTACAGCCAAAAAATTAAGAAATATTTGCTCCTTGGAAGAAAATCTATGACTAACCTAGACAACATATTAAAAAGCAGAGACATCATTTTGCCAACAAAGGTCCATATAGTCAAAGGTATGGTTTTTCCTGTAGTCATGTACTGTTGTGATACCTGGATCATAAATGAGCCTGAGTGCCAAAAAAGTGATGCTTTCGAACTGTGGTGCTGGAGAAGACTCTTGAAAGTCCCTTGAACAGCAAGATCAAACCAGTCAATCCTAAAGGAAATCAAACTTGAATATTCATTGGAAGGACTCATGCTAAAGCTGAAGTGTCAATACTTTGGCCAACTGATGTGTTTAGCTGACTCATTGGAAAAGATCCTGATACTGGGAAAGATTGAGGGTACACAGAGAAAGGGGTGACAAAGCATTATGGTAGGATGACATTGCTCTCTCAATGGACATGGGTTTGGGCAAACTTTGAGAGATAGTGAAAGAGAGGGAAGCTAGCATGATGCATTCCATGGGGTCATAAAAGGTCAGAAATTACTTCGAAACTAAACAGCAACAACAACAATGGTTGTTTTAAGTTGATATCTTAAGTTTGAATTCATTGTAACAACTCTGTATTGTAGTCCTTCCACATTTTTAATAGTTTTTATGCTACATGTTGAATTTTTTTTAATTTTTTTAAAATTTTATTTTATTTTTGAACTTTACATAATTGTATTAGTTTTGCTAATATCCTTTAAATACCTGTTATGGGTAAAGATGATTTATTTTTAAATTTTATCTTTTAACGATCCTACTAGCTTTGTAAGTTTTTGATCCACTTCCACTAACTTTACTATTGAGATTTTTCCTCTTGTAATTTTTATATTTCTATTTCTGTTTAGGGGTTTCCCCTTAACATTCATTATAAAGCTTGAAGTGGTACTGAAGACCTGTTTGCAAAACTCTTTATCTCTCCTTCAAATCTAAATGAGAGCATTACTGGGTAGAATAATCTTAGCTATATATTTTTCTTCTCATTTTTAAATTTATTTTCCCCTTCCTTCTTGCTTGTGGTGCTTCCACTGAGAAGTTGTTTTATAAGCTCATGGAATTATGTTGTATGTAACTAATTACTATTCCATTGCTATTTTAAAAATATCTTTTTATTTATTGATTTTTTCTTGGTTACAATATGTTTTGGTGTGGACCTCTTTGGGTTGATTATGTTTGAGACTCTGTGCTTCCAGTATTCCATGCCTGTTTCCTTTACTGAGTTATGAAAATTTCAGCTATTATGTCTTCAAGTAATGTGTCTTTTTTCCTTCTGAGAAACTCCCACCCATAACGCAAATGTTATCATGCTTTATGTTGTCCAGGAAATTTCTCATGTTTTTAAAGTTGTTTTAAAACTCTTTTGCTTGGATAGATTTCCATTACTCTGGCTTACAGTTCACTGGTCAATTCCTCTGTATCATCTAATCTACCGGTTTTCAAAAATTTATTTATTTCATTATGCTTTTTTTTTTTTGCTGTATTGGATCTTCCTTGCTGTACATGGGCTTTCTCTAGTGGCATTGAGTGGGGCAGCTCTCTAGTTGCAGTGCATGGGACTCACATTGTGGTGGTTTCTCTTGTTGTGGAGCACAGACTCTAGGGTGCACAGACTTCGTTGTGGTGCACAGGCGTAGTTGCCCTGAAGCATGTGGAATCTTTCTGAACCAGGGATCAAATCCATGTCACCTTCATTGGAAGGCAAATTCTTAACCACTGATCCACCAGGGAACTACTCATCTAATATACTGTTGATTCCTTTTACTGTATTTGTATTTTAATTGTCATATTTTTCAGCTATGTTTCATTCTCCTTTATATGTTTTAACTCTCTGTTAAACCTCTTTTGGTGTTTTTTTATTCTTCTCCCATGTTTCCTGGGCATCTTGATGATTATTTGGTTGAATTCTTTATTGTTATATTGCTTACCTCCATTATGTTTAATTCTTATTGTGGGGTTTATTTTATCTCGTTATTTGTAACATATTTCTATACTAACTCATCTTGCTTATTGTGTCTTTATTTCTATATATTAGGTAAGACAGTTTTATTTCCTGGCTTTACAGAGGTTGCCTTATGTAAGAGTATTTAAATCGGGCTCAGCAGCACATTTCCTGATTGGTCACCAGAGGTATTGCTCTAGAGGTACTCCCTATGTAGCCTGTATGTGCCATTTTGTTGTAGTAGGGCTGACTACTATTTGTGCACTAGTAAAGGTCCGTCTAGTCAAGGCTATGGTTTTTCCAGCAGTCACATATGGATGTAGAGTTGGACTGTGAAGAAAGCTGAGTGCCGAAGAATTGATACTTTTGAACTGTGGTGTTGGAGAAGACTCTTGAGAGTCCCTTGGACTGCAAGGAGATCCAATGTGTCCATTCTAAAGGAGATCAGTCCTGGGTGTTCTTTGGAAGGAATGATGCTAAAGCTGAAACTCCAGTACTTTGGCCACCTCATGCAAAGGGTTGACTCATTGGAAAAGACTCTGATACGTGGGGGGGGGGGGTGGCGGGGATTGGGGGCAGGAGAAGAAGGGGATGACCGAGGATGAGATGGCTGGATGTCATCACTGACTAAATGGACGTGAGTTTGAGTGAATTCTGGGAGTTGGTGATGGACAGAGAGGCCTGGCGTGCTGCAGTTCATGGAGTTGCAAAGAGTTGAACACGACTGAGTGACTGAACTGAACTGAGGCAAGGCTGGCCCCTGACAGTGTTGGCTGTCAGGAACTGCTTTGTGTGAAAGTAGCTGGCTTTTAGTGGTTGGTTCAAGGTCCCTAATAAGATGGCTAGAGGGGCAGGGGAGATCTCAGCTAGTACCTGCTCACTGTTTGGTGGGACTGGGACCTTGTAAGGACATCCACTTGGCCTGAGGGGTCCCAAGACTGGTGCCAGCCAGCTGGTGAGTGAGCAAGCCCATAGTCCTAATGGGCAAGAGGGAATTCTACAAGTCTATAAGGCCACCTCTAGTATGGATGAAACTGACAATCTCTATTGCTAGGAGAAATTTCACCAATTCCTCCTCCTACCAAATTAATTGGTCAGGTTAAATATATTTGAATAGACACCCATAACGGAAACTGGGACTTTTTATTATGTACAACAAGGGGACGAAGTTCCTGGTAGTGTACAGAAGAGATGGTGTACACTTGGACCTACTTCTTCCCATGTGAACCCCCCTGGTAATGAGAGTGAGCTTCTGCTTCACATTTGGGGAAGGACTACTTCTACTCTTGCTTTTGTTCTCTCTCTCTCTCTCTCATCTCTCTCACCTTTACTAAAGATAACTGGGAGAAGCCTCTTCTCATTTTGGAGAAAATGATTTTTCCTCCACTCTATGTCAATCTTGAAAAATCTAAGATTAACAAGGATAAGATAGGAGAAGGTACACCAAGGATACTCCTTATTTGCCATCCCCTACATTTTTGTAAAATTTACCTGGTTTAGAGTTCAGAAACACCAGCTAGTTTAAGATGTGAGTTAAAGGCTCAACTAGTAACTGAAATTACTTTAATGTTATATTTTACCAATGATATCACAGAATTATTAGTGGAAGCTACACAACTTGAGAGACTTTTTCCTACATCTTGCTTATCCAAATTCCTTCTTACAATATCTTTCCTCTGTAAATCAAGACGTTCCCCTGAACTTTCAGTCCCATAGTATTAAATTTAGAAAAAGAGTTTACAGTTACCTATTAATTAACAATTCCAGTTTAAACCTTTAGCTCTTCCATAATGGAGTAGGAGAACTTTAGAAAATCATTTTTATAGGAAGTTAATTCAATTCCTTGATAATTTTATCCTAGTTCCATTTCTATCATAGATCTTGATTCTTATTCTAATATATAATTCTGATGGCCCAGAGATCATAGATGCAAGAGATATCCCATATTTTCTCAGAGATAAAATATTTCAGTATGTAAACAGCTGTAATGGCTCTACTGCAGTATGGATGTAATGCTTACTAAGAAAGTTACAGCTAAAATGAGAGAAATGAAAGTTGTGCCTCATTTTTACTAAAGACATATAAACATGGCCTAATATCATGCTTGTAAAGTTTCAAAATTTTGACTAGTTCACATCTTTTTATATGCTTTTTTCAATAATACTTTGAAACTATTTTAAAACCATGCTGTGATTGATGACTTTGTTGTTGAATACAACTCATTTTGGAGGTGTTATTTTTTGTCATTTCAAGCATTCTGCTATATTTTAGATGAAACCATTCACAAAGGTTTATGTGTAAATGAATCATGAAGTTAGAAAGCAAATTTCCCACTCAATATTCAGGAGTTCAAATATTCAAAAGAAGAAAATGCCTGAAAAGAAATACTCTTTTTTTTTTTTTTTTGGTCTTGCATGCAGTTCCATGAAACTTGATAATCTATGCAATAACCTACAACACCTCTAATATTTGAACCTAAGTTTGAATAAAAATTGAGATAGTTATGCTTTTAAATGTATTCCTGACCCAGGAATTGAACCAGGGTCCCCTGCATTGCAGTTGGATTCTTTACAAACTGAGCCATCTGGGAATCCCTTTAAATGTTTATGGAAACATTATAT
>NW_011495048.1:425371-461253 GCF_000754665.1 Bison bison bison | reverse complement strand
ATATATATATATATATATATATGAAATATTATGCTATTTTAATAATTATATGTTTAAAAAAGAATAAATTTCTATATAACTCTTTTACACAGAATAAGATATTTCAAAAGTAATGGTTTCACCTAACCACAGCTGCTGGTGAATTCCAATGATCAATTTCAAGGCAAGGAATTTTCACCATTAGTCTATTTCTCCTTTACAAATCATTTATCACTTAGGCAAAGCAGTTAAAGTAGTCAAGGAGCTGAGAAGATGAAAAATAATCCTAGCTCATTTCCAGAAATCTCTTCTCTTATCTTTATTTGATGAAGTGTTAAGAAGAATTTATTGAACTCAGTGTGTACAAATGGTTTGTTCTCTTTAAACAAGCAACATATAATGCCACTGAAGCATGGACCAAAAAAATATTCCCTTAATGGATGTATGAATTGAATTCCTTCAAGAAGATTAAGCAATCTTTGTTCTGAAATATGAATGGTGGTTTTGCATAAAGAAAATTCTACATTTAGACAGAAGATGATAAAAATATAAAAGTATACATCACAGGTATTTATTAGAATTAATTAGTTTCTAAACTTGACATTTTTGTGAGCGTGGATGATGTGTTCTTGTCCTGTGAACAACAGTCGTCTTGCCATGTACTAATACAAAACTAACTGACTTGCTACTCTCTGGTAATTTAGATACCATGCATTGAGAGCTAGAGAAATATATTACTTTGGATATATGACATCTTTGCAAGGTTCTAAAAATCACCCTCTCTCCACTCTTATCAAAAAACAAACACAAAAAAACAAACAAACTACCACTACAGTAAAAATAATCATATCAATGAAAAGCACCATAAACTTACTACAGGCTATTCTCACACTACAATCTCTAGTAGTGACATTGAGTATAATAGTGCCTTCAGTTCAGTTCAGTTCAGTCACTCAGTCGTGTCTGACTCTTTGCAACCCCATGAACTGCAGCACGCCAGGCTTCCCTGTCCATCACCAACTCCCAGAGTTCACTCAAACTCATGTCCTAATTTAGTTCAAAAAGTTTGCACTAAATTGGGTCAGGATATATAACTTATACTAAATTTCTCCCCATCTGCAAATATCACACAAAGATTTCCCAATCGCTGGGTGTACTGTTCCATTAGGAATATAGGGTAATTTTTTTCTTTCTTTATTTTTTTAAGTTATAGGATAAAAATGAGTTTACCTTAAGGAAAATAATATTACTTAGCAGAAAGTTGAATATGTTTTGTTTAGAATACAAACTGCCAAATAAACGAAGAAGAGATCGACATGTGTGAGAACAGAAAGCAACATTTCTTACCATCCCTAAATCTAACAGTTCTGGGACCAGAATGTTTTTCTGATTCTCTGTTAAATACTACATAGGAAAATCAAAAAGAACTTAGACACACTTGATCCAGGGAATACTTGCTAATTGAAGTTAAGACTGTGAACCAAAAACAATTGAGCTGATTATTAAAATAGCAGTTTATCCATCATGTTTTTTCTGAAGACTCTGAAGACTCATGGCTTCTCTGAAGATTCTCACCAATTCAGTTATTATATCACAAAACTTGCCCAATTCTAGCCAGCTCCTCACTATGCAAGACCTAACTTAAATTTATCTAGCCCAGGGTCTAAAACTACTATGACTTCCCTGACTTTCTCCTTCTGAGATCTATTAAGATTCTGTAAAGGCCTAATAAGATCATCTTTGCTTGGCCAAATGGGACTTTCTGGTAATCTTTTAGTGAGTTGATGTTTGATAATTATGAACCTCAGGGTTCAACCAACATCCTGTTAAGACAATTTTGCTGCTGTAGTTCAATACTCTTGATGTGGAAGAGCTCATGTGTTCCTGAGCCTCATGCTCCAGAAGTCTGTTCAAATATAAGAGTTAAGTAAGGGCTATGTTAGATCTGAGATCCAATTTCTTTTCATCAAACTCTAAAATGATAATTTTATTTTCTCTTTTAAGAATAAAAGGACAATTTTATCTATCTTTTAAATATCTTATCAGATTTGAAAACTCTAATCCTTCATGGAAAACTGCCTTGTTACTAACAGCACTGGTGTTTATTTCTCTGTTGGTCTTTGTTACTCTTTGTTGCAAATACATATATATATATATATATATATAAACAAAGAAAGTGAACATAGATCAGATGTTAGAACATAGCTCTGTGGGAGCTGGCCCTGAAAAGTGACAAGATTAGAAGTTCTCATCAGACTGGCATCTTTTTAGGACAAGCTTTGTCTTGGATCATCTATCAAGATTTTATGGGAATTAGGAATTCCTAAGTTATCTCATTTTGTCCATAAGAATATTATACATAAAGAGATCTTTCCAAAGTTTGTTTTGGAGGAGGATTGCAAAATTTAAAAGTGTGCAAATGGAAATAACTGTCTGTTAATGTAAGGATCTAAGCAATGTAGTAATTTATTTAAAAGATTATTTATTGCTTTTCGATTCATCTTGGTCTAGGTCCATGCTCCAGTCTGACCAGTCTCCTGTAACTTAAATGCTTTTGTGCTCAAAATTTAATTCATATGCTTATCTTTTTTCATTTTATGATAATAATTCAAAATTAGAATAGTTATTTACGGAGATTGTGATATGCATAAAATTATATATGAAGCTCATTAAAATGAAAATAGTAAAATTTCAAATATTTAAAATATCTACATTTTTATTGGAATAAAGATGCTTCCAAAAAACTGAGAATTTATTATTTAGTAAAGTCCTTCAGTTCAGTTCAGTTCAGTCACTCAGTCTTGTCCGACTCTTTGCGAACCCATGGACTGCAGCATGCCAGGCCTCCCTGTCCATCACCAACTCCCGAAGTTTAACCAAACTCATGTCCATTGAGTTGGTGATACCATCCAACCATGTTATCCTCTGTTGTCCCCTTTTCCTGCCTTCAATCTTTTCCAGAATCAGGGTCTTTTCAAATGAGTCAGCTCTTTGCATCAGATGGCCAAAGTATTGGAGTTTCAGCTTCAACAGCAGTCCTTCCAATGAATATTCAGGACTGATTTCCTTTAGGATGGACTGGTTGAATCTCCTTGCAGTCCAATGGACTCTCAAGAGTCTTCTCCAACACCACAGTTCAAAAGCATCAGTTCTTCGGCTTACCCAAGGCAAATAAACAATCTCAGTAACTAAAACTGTTTCTCTTTCAGGTCATCTCAAACTACAGCCTGGATCTCAATGTATTTGTTTCATGATTTTTCTTCTTCTGTAACGTATCCTCCAATACCTCTGTTCTTGTCCTTCTTCTCTCCCCTTATAGTTAATGAAAAATCCTGATTTCTCTCTGTGTTTTAATGATACACCCTGGTTATAAGAGAAAAAAGTTATTCATGGCTGATTTTTAGCCATAGTTTTTGTGTGTACTCAGAGTCATTTTCAAAAAATGTTCTAGTGACTATACAATTAGAAACAAGCATAAGAGTTTAGAATATTTCTAGCAGCACAAAATCTAAGGGATCCAATCAATGTTATAGATTCATATGTTAGAAGGACCATCAATGGGAAAAAAATAATGAAAAAAAAAAAAACAGACCTGGAAGACTTAAGAAACCATATACTTGTAGAAGTCAGAGATTTCAAAAAAACTATAGATGTTAGATAAGAAGTTTTAGCACTTATTTCCAAAATATTTCTTGTGAAAATTGACTGGTTGTAACCTAGTTATGAGATCCAAAAATTTTGGATTTGTTTAAAAATTCATGGTTAGGCTCCTTAGTTCTTTAAAAGGATATTCAGAAGTAGCAGTTATGACAACAGTTCCGTACCTCACATTTTGTGAATAGCTTTTAGCTAGATTTAAGTTAATAGGTGAATTAAAATGCAAACAAAAAAATAAATCAGATGAGAAATATCTCCATTGTCAGATCATTTGTTTAAACATTTCAAAAGAGCAATAAAAGAAAAGTCAACTAAGATTCAGAAACAAAAAAACAAAAAAACAATGGCCTTAAAGTTAAGACAACTAGATACAATCTTCCCAGTTATTAAATCTAAGAGGGGAATGTTTTCATAAAGGGATATGTAAAATTGCATGTGGTGTATCAGTTTCCATCAGTATTGCCATCACAAATTACCACAGATGTACTTAACATAACACAAATGTACTCTCTCAGTTCTAGCAACTAGAACTCCAAATTAAGGTGTCGGCTTCTTCTGAAGTTTCTGAGGGAGAATTCAATTTTTTTTTCTTTTTTCTTTTCTTTTTCTGACAATCATTGGAGCTCATTGGCTTGTGGCCACATTAATTCCCATCTCTGCCTCTGTTTTCATATGACCTTTCTCTTTGTGTGCCTCAGTGTCCAACTCTCCCCCTCCTTTCTCTTATATCTATAAGACCTTATTTGTAAATGAGGTCATATTTTAGGTCCTGGAGAGATGTGAACTTCTCAGAGATATTGAACCAACTACAAGCTGGAAGTGTATTATAAAAACATTTTCCAGCATTACCCAAAGAACTGAAGTGGGGAGGAAAAAGGCAAGAGTTCAATTGGGTTTCTGTAGTGACAATATCACAGCCTTTTTTCATCTTACTGTTAAACTCACAAGAAAAAATATCACTAAAAAAGACAAGCTTATAAATCTTTGTTGCACCCTTTATAATGCCAATTTATAAAGCCCTCCATCATTGCACAATTTATACCAGAGAATAAACAAAAAATGCTGTATGGCTATCTCTAAATGCTTTGCATTCTCCAGATCTTAGCACGTAGCTGTCCCTCACAAATATTTAAAGAGGATTCTTCCCTGCTATATGATATCTGCTCAAGAACTTAAAGATTTTACATGGACAATAAAGTTGTCTAATTAAGTGATTTCTTGATGTCCTTTTCCTTAAAATTCATAAAATCTCTACTATTTAAAATCAAGAACTAGCTCTTTTGAATTGTTACCTATTCATATTATTTGCTTTTAAACTAAGAGTATGTTTAAGTTCAATATGATGTGTCAGAGTTATAATAAAAGAAAAATTCTATTGCTATGTGCAATTACTGTACCAGAACTTCTCAAGAATTAGATCAACCAAATTAAATATTTAGCCAAATTTGCACAATATTCTCTGAAACTGGAAACCATTGTAATACTCAAACTTTCATTCAATGGGAAAGAATATAGATACTTTATAATTTCAGGGCCATAAATAAAATAAGTATGTTCTTCTTTCCTGGGGAACCATACCTGAATAGTATCTACCCTCAGTATAATCTGACTCTGCATAATTTGCAATGAAAGTGTGTTCTACCTCATTTGTATCCTTTTAGTTAAAGATAGTTAATTCTATCCTTCCCTTTAAATTTCAACCATATATCAGACAGTTATTCCCCTGGGATTTATTAAAACCTCTACCAATTGTTGTATGCCTTTAACCAGGACCTAAAGGACTAATAGATGGGGAAACAGTGGAAACAGTGTCAGACTTTATTTTTGGGGGCTCCAAAATCACTACAGATTGTGACTGCAGCCATGACATTAAAAGACACTTACTCCTTGGAAGACAGTTATGACCAACCTAGATAGCATATTGAAAAGCAGAGACATTATTTTGCCAACAAAGGTCCGTCTAGTCAAGGCTATGTTTTTTCCAGTGGTCATGTATGGATGTGAGAGTTGGACTGTGAAGAAAGCTGAGTGCTGAAGAATTGATGCTTTTGAACTGTGGTTTGGAGAAGACTCTTGAGAGTCCCTTGGACTGCAAGGAGATCCAACCAGTCCATTCTGAAGGAGATGAGCCCTGGTATTTCTTTGGAAGGAATGATGTTAAAGGTGAAACTCCAGTATTTGGCCACCTCATGAGAAGAGTTGACTCATTGGAAAAGACTCTGATGCTGGGAGGGACTGGGGGCAGGAGGAGAAGGGGACGACAGAGGATGAGATGGCTGGATGGTATCACTGACTCGATGGATGTGAGTCTGGGTGAACTCCGGGAGTCAGTGATGGACAGGGAGGCCTGGCGTGCTGTGATTCATGGGGTCACAAAGAGTTGGACACGACTGTGTAACTGAACTGAACTGAAAGGACTAAAGTTTTCCTGTGATTCTACTCATGCCCAATATGTGGATGAATTATGACTATGTTCTAAAATTGAAATATTCTCTTAATTTTAATTGCCAGGATAAATATCAATAACGTCAGATATGCAGATGACACCACCCTTATGACAGAAAGTTAGGAGGAACTAAAAAGCCTCTTGATGAAGGTGAAAGAGGAGAGTGAAAAAGTTGGCTTAAAACTCAACATTCAAAAAATGAAAACCATGGCATCAGTCCCATCAATTCACGGGACATAGTTGGGGAAGCAATAGAAACAGTGACAGACTTTATTTTCTTGGGCTCCAAAATCACTTCAGATGGTAAATGCAGGCACACAATTAAAAGATGCTTGCTCCTTGGAAGAAAAGCTATGACCAACCTAGACAGTGTATTAAAAAACAGACATTATTACTTTTCTGACAAAGGTCTGTATAGTCAAAACTATAGTTTCTCTAGTAGTCATGTATGGATGTGAGAGTTGGACCACAAAGAAGGTTGAACACTGAAGAGTCAATGCTTTTGAGCTGTAATGTTGGAGAAAATTTTTGAGAGTCCTTTGGTCTTCAAGGAGATCAAAACTGTCTATCCAAGGAGATCAATCCTGAATATTCATTAGAAGAACTGACGCTGAATTTGAAGTTCCATACTTTGGCCATCTGATGTGAAGAACTGACTCATTAGAAAATCCCTTGATGCTGGGAAAGTTTGAAGACAGGAGGAGCGGATGACAGAGGATGGGATGTTTGGATGGCATCACTGACTCAAAGGACATGAGTTTGAGCAAACTTTGGGGGATGGTGAAGGACAGGGGAGCCTGGAGTGCTGCAGTCCATGGGGTCACAAAGAATCAGACGTGACTGAGCAACTGAACAACAACTTGCTATCAATGAGGTTTAACTATTCATTCATTGTTCTAACTCAGAAAATACATTGTCTTTCAAGAAATGTATTAATTTTGTTAAGACTAATTTCATGATGTAGGCCTTGATTTATCCCAAGGATGCAGCTTCTCATGTGTCAAGTATTATACATAATCCAAAACCTTTCTACCTATTCATTTTTAAGAAATTCTTTGCAAACCTTTGGTGTCTCTACTCAGCACCTAAAAGTCATCAGAGACTAGTAGTTTATTACCACTTTTTATTGACCTAATTTCAAAACTCACCTTTTCTCAGGGAAAAGGAAGGTAAACCATTATTCTACTAGACTTTGGAAACCCTTGCCGACTTGGTTTGAAAGAGTTAATTTTCCTTCATGTTGTTCAAACCTTGTCGTTCCATATGTATATCTATGGCTGATTCATGTTGGTATATGGCAGAAACCAACACAATATTGTAAAGCAGTTATCCTCCAATTAAAAATAATTAAATTGAGAAAACCTTGTCACTCACCAAAAATATACATTTCTCAGCACACAAGCTTTCATCCTTGGAATCCTATTACCACCCACATTTCAATTCATAGGAGTATTATTTTAAATTGTGGCACTCTTCTGTTAAAAAATGCTAGCTCCTTGAAAGAAAAGCTATGACAAACCTAAACAGTATATTAAAAAGCAGAGACATCACTTTGCTGACAAAGGTCTGTATAGTCAAAGTTTTTCTAGTAGTCATGGATATGAGAGTTGAACCATAAAGAAGGCTAAGCACCAAAGAATTGGTTCTGTTTGAATTGTGGTGCTGGAGAAGACTCTTGAGAGTCACTTGGAGAGTAAAGAGATTAAACCAGTCAATGCTAAAGTTAATCAACACTGAATATTCATTGAAAGGACTGATGCTGAAGCTCGACTACTTTGGCCACCTGATGCAAAGAGCCGATTCATAGAAAAAGACCCTAATGCTGGAAAGATTGAGGGCAGGAGAAGAGGATGACAGAGGATGAGATAGTTGAATAACATCAACTGACTCAATGGCCATGAGTTTGAGCAAACTTAGGAAAGACTGGAACCCTGCAGTCCATGAGGTTGCAAAGAGTTGGACATGATTCAGCAACTGCAAAACAACAGCAACTCTTTTATTTCCAGAAGTGACTATCCAGTTACCTAGTCTTTTCCCAAGAATGATTTATACACTAAACATATTTGTACAGAATACCATTAGAAAATTCATATTTAATTTAGTTGGTTTATGTTTATGAAACAAGAAAATATTTTAAAAAATGGCATAACAAGTACTCAGCTACCCCTAGTACATGAACACTTGCCAGATGGAAGAAATCGTTACATTTAAATTTAAATTATACCTAAATTTGTGATTAACCAGAGGATCAATATATGCAGTTAGCCAGTATATTTTGGAGGTAGTCCATGGATTTTTACTTAAAAAAAAAAATGTTTATTTATTTATTATTTGGTTGCTTTGGGTCTTAATTGTGGTACATAGGATCTTCAATCTTTATCACAGCATACAGAATATTTTAGTTGTGACATTCAAACTCATAATTGTGACATGTGGGATCAAATTCCTTGACCAATAATCAAACCAAGGGCCCATGCCTTAAAAGCTCAAAATCTTACCCACTGGACCACCAGGGAAGCCTTGGTTTTTACGTTTTTGGGAAACAATTATTTTCACCATAGTAGAATACACAATTAACAATGATCAACAGATTAAAGAACTTTTAAGTTCTCAACTATTTCCTAAGTAGGTTATTGCTACATATAGCAAGGCTAGGACAAAATGATAACACGAAGACTTAAGTACATGCTCTGGTTGATTATATGCCAGACAGGCAACTTCTGGGATACAAGCCCTATGATGACAACTCAAATGCAGAAATCTTTGGTGAGGTTAAATGAGGCTTTTATAGAATCCTAACAACTGACATCATAGTCAGAAAAGTGATAAAATGGGTCTGAAAATTACAGAAGGAAAATCTTTGATGTTTTCATCATGGCTGCATGTTAATTTCAAGGGACCTCAAATGGAAACTTGCAAAGATTTTACACTACCACTGCAAGGAAAAAGAGTCATTGTACTGGATCAAAATTTATAGTGGAAAATTTTCTAAAATTTCTGAGATTTTCCTGATGCTTATCTCTCCTGTAACAAGTTTTATACTGGGAGCTCTCACAGTAAGACACAACACAAGCCCACACCTCAGAGTGCACTTTTTACCTCTAAATAGTATTCACACATTTACCCCCCATGATGGTTTCTGTATATGGTCTTATCATTATTTGCTTATTCTCAAGGTGACTTGCAGCATTTATTTTACAGAGAGCCATGGTTTTAACAGTAGCAGAAGGTACTTTTAGTTTTCATTCTCAGTTAGAGAACCCCCAATTTATCTCTTCAATGACAGGAACAAGTATTTTACCAAAAGAGCATAAAGGAGCCTTGAAAAATCCTCTCACTTACTCAAACTCTTTAATTTTCATACCATAACAAACATTCAGGAAAGAAAAAAAAAAATGGAGTTCTAAAACTAAAGTTAACAAAGCTCTCACAGACACTTACACTTTTAGTGACAAAAAGATTGATTTTCTTCTGAGATTCACCAACTTTCCCTTTATGATTTAGTAGCAAATTGACCAATATCTAGGAATTTCACCTTTGAGTTTTAGTCTCTGCCTTATTGCAGGTAGACATTGCCAAATGCTGAAGTATTACATGCAATCATATCATTAGCAACATATTGAACTCAACATCTTTCTAAATGACTCACACTTGCATGACCTAACACCAGAGTTTTATAAAACATACCAGATTTGTTTAAGGACTTGTTTTAAAGAATTCAATTTTAAGTTCAGAGAAAAACAGAAAAAAGTATAGAGATGTCATGTATATCTCTACCCCCACACATACATAGCCTCTCCCATAATCAGTATTCCCACTAGAGTGGTATATATGTTATAACTGATGAAACTTTGGGCTTCCTAGGTGGTGCTAGTGGTAAAGAATTGGCATGCATGCCAATGCAGGAGATGCAAGAGACATAGGTTCAATCCTTGGGTCAGGAAAATCCCCTGGAATAGGAAATGCCTCCCCACTCCAGTATTCTTGCCAGAAGAGCCTGGCTGGCTACAGTCCAATGGGCCACAAAGGGTCAGACATAACAGCACTTTTGATATGTCATAATAATTCCAAGTCTATAGTTTACAATAAGATTCACTCATGATGTTGTATATTCTGTGGTTTTGGACAAACATAAAATGACATATATGCATCATACAGAACATTTTTACTGCCTTAGAATCTCTTTAACACACAAAATTTTGCTACAGCTATGAAATGTCAAAGAAAGAGATATAACTAAGCATTATTAACAACTATCATGGAAACTGGAGATTAAGAGTTGAGAAATCTCAGAATTGTTTAGCATGATGAAGAAGCTTTTACCAAAATCCTCTAGTTTGAGGAGATAAAAGTATGTAGTAGACAGCTTTCTACAAATATCCTTGCAATAAGATCCAAGACAACCAAATCACACAATGTATGCTTTATTCTACATGCTTTTGTTTTATGATTAAGTAGTTATTTATTTTCCTCTCTTATAAGATTCTGGATTATTACTAGATATTATAGTTCTTAACAATGCTACTAATAAAATGCATATCCTTAATATTTCTCTTTGTGGTTTTTTTCTTACATTTATTGTGCATCCAATACCTAGCTACAATTATTTTGCTATTTGGCTAAAACATACAAACAAACTTTTGAGTTTATATACACTTTCTATTCTGTTCCACTGTTTCCTTTGACAGTAATTTCTGTATTAAGGCAGGTGATTTGGGAGTAAACGGATTCATTGTTTGCTTTAGATAGTGATGGTTTAGATAGAAATAGGCACAACAGCCCAGGCATCCAGAAATCTATCACAAACTCTATCAGAATCTACCTAGAAAATCTTTTTTCTGTCAACACAGAAATAATGTTTGAGAATCTGTCATGAAAGTCAGTCTCTGTACCAAGCCAATTACAAAAATAAAGCTGGAAAAGAGCCAGACCAAATGATATATATTAAGATGTCATCAAATTTTTCAGATCTCTTAAGAAAGATACATTAGTTAGGCACCGAGAAGCTATTTTACTTGTCTATCTGATGATCTCCATAGTACACATTTTATCTCTTGCTACCAGACCAAGCTTTGAAAGAGTGCCAAAATATTTCCATAATATTCAGCAAACCTATATGAATATCTTGGTAAAAGTATACATTTAGTTGTCTAAGAACTGGTATTAGGTTTATGTTCATATACCTGCATTTGAGACTCTGATACTTTTCAGAGGGCCAATTTTTGACTTATGAATTTTTATTTCAGAAAAAAAGGAGTTTCATTTAAAGAGAAATATTAAGCCTCAATTTGAATAGAAAATAAATTTAGAAAATAAAAAAATTCTTAGTCCCCACATAGAAATTATTATTATTATTATTATTATTATTTTTTGCTGCACTGCATAGATTGTTGAATCTTAGTTCCCCAGTCAGGATTGAACTCAGGCCGATGACTGTGATAGCATAGATTTCTTTTCCTTTTCTTTTTCTTTATTGGAGAATTGGAGAATAATTATTTTACAATACTGTGATGTTTCTTCCCATACATAAGTATGAACTGGCCATAGGTAAACATGTGTCACCTCAATCCTGAATTCCCCTTCTCAACTTCCTCCCCATCTGAACCCTCTCGGTTGTCACAGAACATCAGCTTTGTGTGCCCTGCTTCATGCATTAAACTTGCACTGATTATCTATGTTACATATGGTAATATATATGGTTTAATGCTATTCTCTCATATCATCCTACTCTTTCCTTCTTCCACTGACTCCAGAAATCTGTTCTTTATGTCTGTATCTCCTTTACTGCCCTGTACATAAGACTGTCAGTGCCATCTTTCTAGATTCCATATATATGCATTAATATACAGTATTTGTCTTTCTCTTTCTGACTTACTTCACTCTGTATAACAGTCTCTAGGTTCATCCACTTCATTAGAATTGACTCAAATATGTGCCTTTTTACAGCTGAGTAATATTCCTTTGTGTATATGTACCACAACCTTGTTATCCACTCATCTGCCAGAATAGAACTACCAAAAGATCCAGCAATCCCACTACTGGGCAAATAGCCTAAGGAAACCAAAATTGAATGCACAGATTTCTAACCACTGAGCTTCAAGAGAATTTCCTGGGCTACTTTTATCTGTTCCCAAATTTCTTTTTTGTTTTGTAATGGCCCTGAAAAATGAAATACTCATATATGCTGTGGTGCAGAGAATAATTTGAATTGTAGAAAATGTATTTAAAGTTACAGAACTCCTTGTAAGAGAAGTTTGAAAAATCGTGCAGGTTGTGGCTCAAATTAGATCCAATTTAGATATAGTATGTTCTTTTTGAGGTAAAATATGTAATATGTTAGGGTAAGAATGTTGCATATATATCTTCAAACATCTCTTTTGAATATTCTCCATTAGGAAAAAAAATTTACAAAATAGATTCAGCTAGTTCATTGAAAGACCCACTCTACCAAATCTAACAAAAGAACACATGGATAATCTGAATAAGCCTGTATTTATTAAAGAAATTGAATCAATAATTAATAATCTTCCAAAAAAGAAGTCACTAGACACAGATGAATTCTAAGAAACATGTAAGGAAGAAATTGCGCCAATTCTCTACAAAAGGACTGAAATGAGGGGAATACTTTTTAACTCATTCTTTGAGGCCAGCCTTACTTACCCTAGTATGAAAACTAGACAAGGACAGTACAAGAAAACTACAAACTAATATATCACATGAACAGAGATCCAAAAATTCTTAACAAATTTAGTCAAATGAATCCAACAATGTATATATATATATATATATATATATGTATATACCGTGACCAAGTAGGATTTATCCAGACTTTCAGGGTTGGCTTAATATTTGATAATCAATTAACGTTAATCATCACACGAACAGAATAACAAAGAAAAATGACATGGGGGAAGATATAAAACTTGGATCTGGAGAATATGTGCTCAATATTAATATACAAATCATTTGATTGAATGATTAAAACATCTTAATAATGAACTAGAAACCTTTTCTGAATTATCAACAAGCAATAAAAAAAAAAGTAGTAGAAAAATATCACTAATGCAAAGAGCATTAGTGTAGGTATGGTTAGCAGTGGTTATATAAAGCTTCATGGAAGACTGAGGAACTGTGAAAGGATAAGTGGAGTTTATATACCCTGTGTATAGCGGCAGAGCATTTAGAACAATTCAGGCAGCAAAATCCTCAAAAGAGAATTTGTTTTGAAAACACTGCTGTGTAAATTGATGAAACAATTACTTGGTCTTTCTTTCTACTCACTGAAAAGTTAATGGCACTCATCTCTACAATATCTATCAAGTGGAATGCTAACGTTTCTTTTTTTATTATATGACATATTTTATTATATTTCTACATGTACTTAAGAACTCTTAATATTCTTTTTTTAATTTAAATTTATTTATTTTAATTGGAGGCTAATTACTTTACAATATTGTATTGGTTTTGCCATACATCTAAGGCAAGCTGCCTCAATGGTAGGTTCAGATATGCTTCTTTAGTTAGAAAGGAAAAAACAAAACAAACATCAAAACTAGATTGAAAGCTCTATATTTGGATCACCAGGGTCTTTAAGTAATCATCAGATCACTCAATTACTGATGATCTTTTCTATTTTTCTCTTTGAAAGTTTTAGATTTATGTTCATTTGACAGAAGCAGAAAAGCATCTTGTGGTACTCCTGCTGCTGCTGCTAAGTCACTTCAGTTGTGTCCAACTCTGTGTGACCCCATAGACGGCAGCCCACCAGGCTCCCCTGTCTCTGGGATTCTCCAGGCAAGAACACTGGAGTGGGTTGCCATTTCCTTCTCCAATGCATGAAAGTGACAAGTGAAAGTGAAGTTGCTCAATCATGTCCGACTCTTAGAAACCCCATGGACTGCAGCCTACCAGGTTCAGGAAAATCCATGGGATTTTCCAGGCAAGAAAGAGTACTGGAGTGGGGTGCCATTGCCTTCTCCATTTGTGGTACTAAAAGATATTTATTTTTCTTATAAGCTATAGCTTGCAGAAAAGTAAGATAATTCATTTAACATATTAGAAATGTTAAAATAATAAACAATATTACTTGTGTGTCTGTGTTACTCTATATTTTAAGAGTCATCCATATCAATAGAAAAAGATGCTATGCTACAAAATAACTAAACACTACTGAAAGTTTCTCTACTATTCATTATGAAAAGATAGTATCATTCTGGTTAATTACTTAGAGGCAAGTGTTTTGCCACTTACTAGTATTGAAAAATTAACCAATATTTTCAACTTGGGGTTTTAATTTTTTTTTGAGGGACTGGTTCTTTATTTCAAAAAAAGACACATGAATTTTCAGTATCCAAAACAGTTACACTATTGGTTTTTCTTTCTCCTAGTTGGCCCCCAAAGAGATCACACCAAAGGAGAGAAGGTTCTCAGCCAATTGAGCTTCAAGATTCACACTTACCAGACCTTACTGGGACCTCACCAAAAAGGGGGGATTGGGTAGGGGAAGAAACTTTACAAGATAAGTGCACCGCCAGCCCATAGACTATAGAGAGCTCTCACAGCCAAATGGGGTGCCCACTGTGCCCCAATCCCAAAGAAACAAAACTTCAAAATAATATAAAATTTAAAAACTATTTTGTACATAAGTTATTCTAGATTTCTCCAGCACTAACTGGATGAAATGAAACGGCTTTCCCAGAAAAAAGGATGTTGTGTTTCGTATGGCTAAATCAGCAGCAAAAGATACTTTTTCCTTTATTTAAGGGATGCAGGAGAGCAAAAAAGTGGTCGTGACAACATAGGGGCCACATGATCCATTCTGTGAGGAACTGGGGGCAGGGTAGAGATGGGACAAGAATTTTATCTCAGACAGACATTTCACCATCTTAATTTTTTGGTCCGTTCTGATGAAAATAAATAAAGTCCCCCCAAAGATACCATACCGGGAAATGGTTACATGACTGAGCGACTGAACTGAACTGAATGATGTACAAAACACTTAAAATAATGACCCATACATAATATGTCAATAAATGTATTCTTTTTATCACTATTTCTGGATCACTTTTTATCATTTGCTCAAAGATTTGTACATATCAGGCAATTTTCTAAAAATTGAATTCTAGTAGATTTACCTAGTTTTGTTAGGTACAGGGGTACAGCAACATAACTCAGTTTATATATATATATATATATAGGCTATAGGTTATTAAAGATATTTTTATTAGTATTGCTACAATTATCTATTATGTAGAAGAAATTTAGTGACCTGCACCCAAGTAACATAAATGTCACATTGTAGAGAAAAACCTATTGACTTTAGCATTTTTGAAGTTAAGTTACAATAAAAAGGATATTAAATTTTAGAATTTCATTATCACTATCATCCCCATTGTCATGATCATCATGACCACTTAGTTTCCATTATCACTAATATGAAGTGACTCAGTCGTGTCCAACTCTTTGTGACCCCATGGACTGTAGCCTGCCAGGTTCCTCCATCCATGGGATTTTCTAGGCAAGAATGCTGGAATGAGTTGCCATTTCCTTCTCCAGAGTATCTTCAATTGTCACTATTATAATCATTATCATGTTATTGTCATTATAAAATGTTATTATCATATTATTATCATGATAGCAAGGATAATAACTGAATCTTTAAATTTTGTAATATTTAACATATATTTTATTTGTTGCTCAGTCACTCAGTCACGTCCTACTCTTCACAACCCCATGGACTGCCACATGCCAGGCTTCCTTGTCTTTCACCATCTCCTGGAGCTTGCTCAAACTCAAATTTGAACTGCTCGAATTCAACTGCATTTAATCGGTGATGATATCCAACCATCTCTTCCTCTTTTGCCCCCTTCTCCTCCTGCCTTCATTGTTTTCCAGCACCAGGGGGCTTTTCTAATGAGTCCATTATTCACATCAGGTGGCCAAAGTATTGGAGTTTCAACTTCAACAGCAGTCCTTCCAATAAGTATTCCGGACTGATCTCCTTTGGATGGACTGGTTGGATCTCCTTGCAGTCCAAGGGACTCTTAAGAGTTTTCTCCACACCACAGTTCAAAAGCATCAATTCTTCAGCACTCAGCCTTCTTTATGGTCCAACTCTCACATCCATACAAGACTGCTGGAAAAACCATAGTTTTAATTAGAAGGACCTTTGTTGGCAAAGTAATGTCTCTGCTTTTTAACGCTCTGTCTAGGTTTGTCATAGCTTTTATTTCAAGAAGCAAGCATTTTTTTCATTTCATGGCTGCAGTCACCATCTGCAGTGATTTTTGGAGCCTAAGAAAATGAAGTCTGTCCATTTTTTTCCTCATCTATTTGCCATGAAGTGATGGTACCAGATGCTATAATCTTAGTTTTTGAATGTTGAGTTTTAAGAAAGCTAGTTCACTCTCCTCTTTCACCTTGATCAAAAGGTTCCTCTTCACTTTCTGCCATAATGGTGTTGTCATCTGCATATCTGAGGTTATTGATATTTCTCCTGGCAATCTTGATTCCAGAATGGGCTTTACCCAGCCTGGCATTTCTCATGATGTACTCTGAATACAAGTTAAATAAACAGGGAGACAATGTACAGCCTTGACATACTCCTTTCCCTATTTGGAACCCGTCTGTTGTTCCATGCCCAGTTCTAACTGTTGCTTCCTGACCTGCATACAGGTTTCCCAGGAGGCAGTTAAAGTGATCTGGTATTCCCATCTCTCTAAGAATTTTCCACAGTTTTTTGTGATCCATATAGGCAAAGGCTTTAGTGCAGTCAATGAAGCAGAAGTAGATGTTTTTCTGGAATTCTCTTGCTCTGTTTAGGATCAGTTTGATCTCTGGTTCCTCTGCCTTTTCTAAATCCAGCTTGAACATCTGGGATTTCTTGGTTCAAGTACTGTTGAAGCCTAGCTTTAAGAATTTTGAGCATTACTTTGCTAATATGGGAAATTAGTGCAATTTTGCATATATTAACTCATATAATTTTTCTAAAATAGACATTGATGGTTAAGAATATTCAGTTAACATATAGAGAAGTCAGAATTTGAACAGATTTTGAGATTTTATCTCCATATCTCACAATCTTAAAATTTAAAAAAAATATGTAATATATATAATATATATAAATATAATTTAACATAAACTTATATAAAATATATAAACACTTTAAAAAAGAGAATGTTATTCTGGTAAAAATAATGTCACATATATGGGGAAAATTGTAATATATTTAATATATAAAGTAATCTATAAAAATTCACAACCTAAGATGAATTCATAATGGGTCTGAAGATAGAATTGCCAAGAGAGAAATACACAGTATTAATAAGATAAAAAGTTAAAAGTCATTCAAAAAGTAGAATTCTTTTCCTTGAGTTATAGAAACACAAAAGATGTTTACTTATACAGTTTCTTTCTCTCTCTCTCTCTCTCTCTTTTTTTTTAATTTAACCAAGAAAATGATCAAAATATTCCAGCTTACTTGTTCTCTTTTATCTGGGCACTATAAGTTTTGTTAAGAGCAGTGATTGCATCTGATTGTGTTTCATGATTTTATCATAATGAAAATGAGGAGTTTTTAAAGGATAAGGAGACAATCAGCATTTTAAGAAGTCTAATTTCAAAGTGGTGTGATGAATGAAATAAAGCCTGATTTTAGGAGAGACGTGATCTTACCATAACACCTATGATACTAATTATTGATGGTCTAAGTTATAAAAATGACAATGGAATATCAGAAGCAGCGGAAGCAGGGGATATTTCTAAAGAAGAATAAACAAAGCACAGATGTAGTAGTTAGGAAAATAAATACTGTATTGTACAGCATCCAGTGGAGTTTCTCACACTGTTAAACAGGGCTGTTGGTGAACTGCCTTTCATAAATCACCATCGGTCAACCTCTGTCATTGAAATATCAAAGTTCAACTTGACAACATAAAATTAGTGAGAATCACATTAACCATCTGACATTACCATTATACCACACCAATGTTAATTTTTAAATCTGAAGTTATAAATGGAATTTCTGTGAAGATGCATTTAATCTCTCAACATCACAGTTTCACAGCGCTGAGAAATCTGAGTTGGAAAATACAGTGTAATTAAAACTTGCCAGATAAACACAGAATCTAAGCAAGAGGATTCATTACATGATTTGAATGTTTATGGACATGAAGCTAAGCTTGAGTGCCAAACCCACTTTTACATTTATTTTTACAGTTAGTCCAATGGATATGTGTGTCAGAAGAATCCTCTTTTCAGGGGGAAAAGTAATTTTACTAGAGGCAAAGCTGTTTCTGTAAGTACTCTTATCCTTTATTTCTGTGGTTGTAAAGTGAACTAACACCACTACTGCTTATTTACACAACTTTATATTCCCTACGATATTTGTGTGTGTATGAGTTAGCCACTCAGCCATGTCCATCTCTTTGCAACACCACAAACTGTTTAGCCCATTAGGCTCCTCTGTCCATGAAATTCTCCAGGCAAGAATACTGGAGTGGGTTGTCATTCTGTTTTCCAGGGGATCTTCCTGACCTAGGAATTGAACCTTGATCTCCTAGACTGCAAGCAGTTTCTTTACAATCTGAGCTACCAGAGAAGCCCAGTATATTTTTAAAGCTTTCCAATAAGACCATCTGGCAAGTGTGTTACTTGTGGATATGTGATGTGGTTTTACACTTCCTGGCTGTGATCTACTTTAAGTTGATTTAGTTTCCTTCTCAGGAGACAGTAATGGAAGCTGCTCTATTGAATATTGTGAGGATTAAATGAATGAATATATGCAAACTGTGTAAAAGAAGGTCTGGCAAGTGGTTAGCCATGTATAAATAGGTGATCAGACCATATTCTTAGATACATGAGATTTGTAAATTTTAAATACTTGCTCAGGTATTCACACTTAGTAGGAAGCCCAGCTGTAAGCACAACATCAGTCTGAAAATAATTTCTGTGCTTTGAGTGATGCAATCATTCTCTTAGTCAATAAGGAGTGCAACCTTGAATCTTTTTGTACTACTATTTAATAGTAATATATCCATAAAAATGTAAGAAAATATAATAAAGTAATAATAACAGTAGACTGCAAATATAATAAATTAATAATAATAGTAGACTGCAAATTGCAGTCTATTATTATTATTTTATTATATTTTCTTACATTTTCATGGATATACTACTATTAAATAGTAGTACTAAAAGATTCAAGGTTGCACTCCTTATTGACCAAGAGAATGATTCTATCACTCAAAGCACAGAAATTATTTTCAGACTGATGTTGGGCTTCCAGCTGGGCTTCCTACTAAGTGTGAATACCTGAGAAAGTATTTAAACTTTCCAAATCTCATGTATCTAAGAATATGGTCTGATCACCTATCTATGTTGTTTTGAGGATTAATTGCATACATACTAGCAACTTGACCATTTCTGGACATGGTAGTTTTTTTGTTTGTTTAACTTCTACATTGTTTATTAAATGTGAGACTTTCAAAATAAATAAAAGTGAATATGAATCATTGAAGAACTATACAAACAAAAATCTTCATGACCCAGATAATCATGAAGATATGATCACTCACCTAGAGCCAGACATCGTGGAATGTGAAGTCAAGTGGGCCTTAGGAAGAATCACTATGAAAAAGTTGATGGAGGTAAAGGAATTCCAGTTGAGCTTTATCAAATCCTAAAAGATGATGCTGTGAAATTTCTGTACTCAATATGCCAGCAAATTTGGAAAGCTCAGCACTGGCCACAGGACTGGAAAAGATCAGGTTTATTCCAATCCTAAAGGAAGGCAATGCCAAAGAACGTTCAAACTCATCTCACACGCTAGTAAAGTAATGCTCAAAATTCTCCAAGCCAAGCTTCAGCAATACATGAACCGTGACCTTCCAGATGTTCAAACTGGTTTTAGAAAACACAGATAAACCAGAGATCAAAATGCCAACATCCACCAGATCCTTGAAAAAGCAAGAGAGTTCCAGAAAAACATCTATTTCTGCTTTATTGACTATGCCAAAGCCTTTGACTGTGTGCATCACAATAAACTGTGAAAAATTCTGAAAGAGATGGGAATACCAAACCATGTGACCTGCCTCTTGAGAAACCTGTATGCAGGTCAGGAAGCAACAGTTAGAACTGGACATGGAACAACAGACTGATTCCAAATAGGAAAAGGAGTATGTCAAGGCTGTATATTGTCACCCTGCTTATTTAACTTCTATGCAGAGAACATCATGAGAAATGCTGGACTGGAGGAAGCACAAGCTGGAATCAAGATTGCCAGGAGAAATATTAATAACCTCAGATATGCAGATGACACCACCCTTATGGCAGAAAGTGAAGAGGAACTAAAAAGCCTCTTGATGAAAGTGAAAGAGAAGAGTGAAAAAGTTGGCTTAAAGCTCAACATTCAGAAAACGAAGATGATGGCATCCAGTCCCATCACTTCATGGGAAATAGATGGGGAAACAGTGGAAACAGTGTAAGAATTTATTTTTGGGGGCTCCAAAATCACTGAAGATGGTGATTGCAGCCATGAAATTAAAAGACGCTTACACCTTGGAAGGAAAGTTATGACCATCCTTGATAGCATATTAAAAAGCAAAGATATTACTTTGCCAACAAAGATCCATCTAGTCAAGGCTATGGTTTTTCCTGTGGTCGCGTATGGATGTGAGTTGGACTGTGATGAAAGCTGAGTTCCAAAGAATTGATGCTTTTGAACTGTGGTGTTGGAGAAGACTCTTGAGAGTCCCTTGGACTGCAAGGAGATCCAACCAGTCCATTCTAAAGGAGATCAGCCCTGGGATTTCTTTGGAAGGAATGATACTGAAACTAAAACTCCAGTACTTTGGCCACCTCATGCGAAGAGTTGACTCATTGGAAAAGACTCTGATGCTGGGAGGCATTGGGGGCAGGAGGAAAAGGGGACAACAGAGGATGAGATGGCTGGATCGCATCACCGACTTGATGGACATGAGTTTGGGTAAACTCTGGGAGTTGGTGATGGACAGGGAGGCCTGGAGTGCTGCAGTTCATGGGTTCGCAAAGAGTTGGACATGACTGAGTGACTGAATTGAACTGAACTGAACTATTTGGGAAAACAATCATTTTAAAGTAAATGAAATCCAGGTTCCCAATGAACACTTCTTATGCTTATAGAGGCAGCATCCATAGAGCTATCTGTGGACTTTTTCTCTAACTAAGAACACTGAAGATCAGGTCCCAGTAAATAGGCAGTAATTTCATCTCAAGTTGGTGCAATTCTTGTGCTCTGAATAATTGCTCTCTAGTCTCACAAGTTGCTTTTCATATTCTTCCTTTGTCTGGTCAATTCTACTCTTTCCATCAAAGCAAGTATACTTTAGTACAATCATTCCACCCGTCAAGCAATAAGCACAAAACAGCAACAACAAATCCCATTACTTATCAGTAAAAGCAAATAAGGTCTTCCCAGGAGGTCCAATGGTAAAGAAGCAGCATGCCAACGCAGGAGACAGGTTCGATCCCTCAGTCAGGGAGATCCCCTGGAGAAGGAAATGACTACCCATTCCAGTATTTTTCCCTGGAAAATTCCATGGACAGAGTAACATGGGAGGCTACAGTCCATGGGGTTGCAAAGAGTTGGACATGATTGAGCCCCAACCGTCCATGCACACAAAAAAGCAAATAGCTCCTTATGAGCCTAGAAACATCTGATAATCTGTGAATTAAAGACTAATTAGGCTAAAGCCTGAACCGCAACTGGACTTGCTTTGTGTAAGGCGTCCTCTTGGCAATTGCCTTGAATAATATAAGCTCTGAGGAATGACTATTTAATAAAGGAAATGACTCATGCAGACCTAAAAAAAGCAGGACACTGTGTGGTTTAAAATAGGGGAAAAAGGGTCACTGAATGCTGTGAGTATTCAGAGCAGACTATTTGACTTGAATTAAGATAAGGAATTAAGTTTATAAATGAAACACACAAATAAATTTGGAAATAACTAACTCTAGTGGTTAGTTATTGATTGTTTATTTGAAAAGCATACCATTCCCCATAAAGTTTGAACATAATCCAGGTTGTGCTTTAGTAAATTTCAACCGGTGTCAGTTTAAAATAATACTATTATTTTTTTAATTCACTCATTTTATTATTATTATTATTGTTATTAAGTGAGTGGGGAGGAAATATTAGGTATTCAAGATAACTTATACTATTAATGATTACAATTTACCATTTTTTCACTTGCACAGGAAAACTGTCCCATTTAAGTATTCAAAGTTAATAAGTCAGGTTTGACAAGTTCCTTTTTGGAAATAGTAATTCTGTGTAATTTTGTGTAAGAGAACTGTTGAATTAATAATTTTAATGCTCATACTTATATATGGAAACATAACCCAATAAAAGGTTTATTGGGGATTTTACAGTTAAATTGTGGTCAGACACTCATAATTTCAAGGGACAGTACAATATTTTAACATTCACTAAAATCATGACTATTAGTTAACTAGTATACCCTGTTCAGATGCTCAGTCATGTCCAACTCTTTGTGACTCTTTGGACTGTAGCCCTCATGGCTCCTCTGTCCTTGGGATGCTGCAGGCAAGAATACTATAGTGGTTTGTCATTCCCTACTCCAGGGGGTCTTCCCAACTCAGGCAGCGAGCTCGCATCTCTTATGTTTCCTGCATTGACAGGTGGATTCCTTATTACTAGCTCTCCTTGGGAAGCCAAAACAGTATATTAAGCTGATGTTTTAGTTTGGGAGAGTGTATCTCAATGCACAAGGAAATGTATTTAACTTTCTCAAGGTAGTCTGATAAACAAAATCAAATGTGTTTGTAAAGCTGTCTCAGGCATAGGAAAAGGCCCATATGCATGTGAGAATGAAACTGATGAATAGTGGGCACTATTAATGAGACCAATTGTGCAACACTGGCTGATGCCATCATGGCATATTTTCAAAGTAAATACAAACAACAATGATCAAAATTAATTTGTATTTCCAATATGCAATGTATTTCCCTTCCCATAGGGAGAATTATATAAAGACATCTTTGATAAGCCCTACTTAAACATTTTTCTGACTTTAGTGAGCATAAAATCTTAATGTGAGGAAAGAATGCACATACATGACTAAATGAAGAAATTAAATTCACTTTAAAATCAAGAACTGGGGAGAATTCAAGTTCCAGAAGACACTTTTCATAAGGTAAATATTTTGGTTGATCAAGGGAGGCTTTATAGAGGGAATGGGACTTGAGAAAATTAACAAAGGTTGAATAATTGATAAAAAAAATGAAGTCTAAAAAGAAAGTAAAAAAGATGGTTAAGAAAGAGTGCAAAGGGAACTGACTTGTAATAAGCAGAAGCAACACCATAACTCCAAATTCCCAAATGTAGATATTATGATATTTGAGCTTTGGCAAATTATGTGAATTGTCAAAATTTATACTGCTGTGAGTGACTGAAGCAGGATTTGAGGTAGGATTCTTTTTGCTAATTACATTAATTTGCAAAGAAGGGTGTTAATTCAAGTGAATATGGATGAAACATACTTTTGAACACATAGCAGTACTATCATATAAATATATATGTATAAACACACCTACATGCTGGGCTTCCCTAGTGGCCCAGCAGAAAAGAATACATTTGAAATGCAAGGGACCCACATTCAATCCCTGGGTCTGGAAGATCCCATGGAAGAGGGCATGACAATCCACTCTAGTATTCTCTTCGGGAAAATTCCATGGACAGAGGAGCCTGGTGGGCTACAGTCCATGGAGTTGCAAAGAGTCAGACACAACTGAAGCAACTGCATGCATGCACACCAACTTATTATTAAAGTTTGCGATAAGGATTTAATGTTTGTGCTCAGTTTATAGCAAATATATAAATATAGAGATAGATAAAATAGATCAAGTTATGATATTAATATGCTAAAAAAGCAAAGTCATGGCAGATATCAACTTTATAAATATAGATGCAGAAAAAGAGTTGCAGAACACAACAAAACAATTTTAGCAAAAGAAAAGCAAGATGCAAGACAATAAATATATACTGATGAAAGAATTTCATGAAAAAGTTCCTTGTAATTGAATGATGACCATAGATTATAAGTTAACTTTGAGCATCAAACACACTAATAAAAATAAAACAAATGCTTATTTGTATAAGATGGTTTTAATTTATTGCTACATGAAATTGTTGAACTTACTTTTAACATCTTTGAAGAATTACTTGGAGATTTTATACAATAAGTAAGACCTATTCTTTTGACTAACTATAGAAAGGACACCCATCTTTATCTTTGGAGGTCACTTTGAATATTGGGAATATTAAAAGCAAATAAGCATTCAAAGCAAATAAGCAAAGCAAATAAGCAAATATATAGTGAAAATAGCATGATTAATATTCTACTCCTCAAAAATTAACAAACCTGTTAAAAGAAAAGAAGAGGTAAAATGAGCATTATCAGTCTTGTGAATAGACCATGTGCTTCATAAATATTTGAGTAACGAAGTTATATAAAAGCTATTTATATTCAAGACTAACTAAAATGTCATCAGCCTCGAGGAACTCATATAACATTTCCTGATGCAACTTTATTTTTTTTTCCTCAAAAAATGCTGACAGGCCACTTTCAATGGAAAACATGAAATCCTAAGTCATGGTTTGGATTGAAGGACAAAACACAGACGCAACTCATAAGTTAACATGAATGTTGAGTTAGAGCTTCAAGAGAGAGAGAAGAGACTCAAGCAACATGGTTGAGCACTGATGAGTTGAAGTTTGCTAGAAAAAAAAAACTTGTCAAAAAGAAATTACCACCTTGGGAGTGATTAAAAGATTTTGAAGGACACATACATCTAATATCAAACTTTGAAAGTAGTGTTTAAATACAGCTTAACAAACATATACCTTGTTAAGTGGGAGTTTTTGAGGGATTATGGTCCAAATCTCCACCCAGGCTTTAGATGTAAAACTCAACAGTGAATGGGAGGTCAACAAGAAAAGAGAAATGAAAGCAAGAGAATGTAAACTTATGAGGATTTGCAGAAATCCAAGAAAAGGATTTAGACTTCTGACAAAGATATAAAAAGGAGGTTAAAGAAAACTGTATGTAAATCTCAAAGTTAATCTTTACCTGTCATATAGTTTATATTTGAATGGAGAAAAAAATGAATATATACATCTCTCTATTCATCCATATATCTATCAAGATCTTTCAAGAGGAGGTTAATTCTAAATCTTCAAAAAATTAATTATGCTTTCTTCTTTAATTATGTTTTCTTTCAGTAAAATATAATTATAATGAACATTTGCATTTGTTATAATGAACTGGCATTTAATATAGGGAACTTCCATGTGCACTGTCCAATTTAATCTTCATTCTCACCTTGTAAATTATATTTTACTCTATTTTCCTTTTGAGGAAGTGAAGCTCAGAATGGCTAAGTGTCATAACCAATATAACTGGTAAATTTGGGGATCAAATTATGTCCTTTGATATTAAAATCTGTATTTTTACAACCATTTACTGCATTTTCTGATGCTCTATTTGGCCTCTCTTTTATTATTTATAGAACAAGCTCTGACCAATCATAGGGAAAACTACAAAGTAACCACCTACCCTCCACCTCCAAGTCTGTGTTATTTGTCTATTGAAGTTCAACTGTCTTCTGGCTGCCTAGGACAGCCTGAACAATTCTCTAACTCACATCTACCTTTCATCAAAATTGCCAATGTCCTTGACTTTCATATCCAGAATGAATATCTTGCTTCTGAAAACAAACCTGGTTTCATCACACTGAGGACTTTCTGAATTCTTATATAATTGAGCATTAGACTCCGGTAAGTTTGCATTAATGAGTGGGAAAAATAAGTTAAGCACAGGGTGCTTAAATCCCTCTAAGAACTTTCCCTTCCATATAATATGTATTTTACACATATTACCTAATGTTGGCCTTCAGATTATTATTATTTTTAATGCAAGGAATTGACACATTAATGAGGCTGGTATAATATTCCTTCAAGTCCTAGAAACTAGATAGATATGGTCATCTAATTAATGACAATCATCCATAACTTTGGGCACTGGGGTTGCTCTGGGGTTATTAGGGCAAATGAATTCAAAACAAACAAACCATGCCCTCCAACTGCAATGACAGGTTTATTAAATGTTACCTACTTTAGGGATGACCTACTCTTTTCCATTGTAATTGAAAATATTTATTAGGCAAGTTTCCAAATATATTTGAAAAAAAAATTACATGCATTATGGGTATCACAGGTGATGAAGTAAATATAAGGGAAATTTTCATAGAATTCCAATGATATGACATTTCAAAGTTAACTTTTGGTATATCTGAAATATAGTAAAATAGAACCTAGCTAAAGGTATAAGTGTGAGAGCTATGCCACATGTTTGTTTTATGCAGAAATCATTCTAACCCAGTTCTTCCCAATAGAAATACAAATTATTGAAGAAGAAATTCTAGAATATTTTATTTATATGACCTTTAGTAAAAGTGTTGCATGAAATTTGATTTCTACAAGTTAATTTGAAAGCACTTAGTTTGGAATACATTCTAGAAGAGAGGAAAATAATTTGCCACACTATCGAAAAATACTGGAGGGCAATGAGGAAATCAATCACTATGATAAAATGTCAAAGAATATGAGGCTGAAATAGGGTTGTTGTGAAGTCTGGCGTGTTTTAACATCTTTATTAAAGCCTTAGAAAAGAGAATTGGTTGACTTTGGGAATTGAAGTTGCTCCTGCACAAAATTATTTAGATAACAAAAATGCTAGTGAATTAATATGTATCCATTTATTTTCAAAAGTAGAAGATTGGCACACCTATTTCATAAGATATTTTCCAGAACTAAGTAGCTGGATTTAAATACAAGCTATTGAAATTTCCATTTGATATTGTAGGGGAGGAAAAATATTACCTCCATGCTCTTTGGGTTTTTCAACTGAATCTGAGAATTAAACTGACATAAGACAGATTAACAAGGAAGCACAAACGTTTAAGTAAGTTTTTCATGACACGAGTCCTCAAAAGGAAATGAAGACTCCAAGAAAAGATGAACCTGTAAAGACCAGAAATTGTGGAAAGTAGCTAAATTATGAGAGGAAGCTAAAGGAAGACATAAATTATTTTACCAAGGTCTATTTGCACAGAATTGGCTCCGTCTCAACTTCTTATTCTTAGTGATAAGAATGATACTTTCATTCTAGTACAGGAAGGGCATCTTTCACATGGGAATGCATCTCTTTTAAGAAAAAAAGGAGGGTTCAGGATGGGGAACACATGTATACCTCTGGCGGATTCATTTTGATATTTGGCAAAACTAATACAATTATGTAAAGTTTAAAAATAAAATAAAATTAGAAAAAAAAAAGAAAAAAAGGAAGGTCAGAGTGTTTTTCTTCTATGTACTATTTGCTGTTTGTTGTTGTTTAGTTGCTATGTCATGTCTAACTCTTCTGTAATACCATGCACTCTAGACTGTTATGGTCCTCTGTCTATGGAATTTCCTGGGCAAGAATAGTGAAGTGGATTTCCATTTCCTTCTCCAACGGATCTTCCCAACCCAGGGATAGAAGCTATGGCTCCTACTGCTTGTTATGCAACTTTAACTCAAAGTAGTCAATATGCCAGAGTGGCATATTTTGGGATGATGTTAATATATTCTGTCACCTTTTAATATCAAAAGTTTCATTTGTTTAAATTTGTCATGCATATTAAAAATGATTGTGCTAGTGCCTAACAATGTACTGCTGCTGCTGCTAAGTCGCTTCAGTCATGTCCAACTCTGTGCGACCCCATAGACAGCAGCCCACCAGGCTCCCCTGTCCCTGGGATTCTCCAGGCAAGAATTCTGGAGTGGGTTTCCATTTCCTTCTCCAATGCATGAAAGTGAAAAAATAAAGTGAAGTCACTCAGTCGTGTCCGACTCTTCGCGACCCCATGGACGGCAGCCCACCAGGCCCCTCCGTCCATGGGATTTTCCAGGCAAGAGTACTGGAGTAGGGTGCCATTGCCTTCTCCAAAGAATATACTAAATATATCTTATTTGATGATGGAAGACAATGACATGCCTATGTGCTTCATTCAAATTTTCATATTCATTTACCAACACTCAATTCTGCTGTGTATTATGCATACCTGATTTAAACCCAGTGATCAAATTGATGAAAATTTACAAAATAATCAGAAATAGAAACCCATGTATACTTTAAAATTACAGAACTTACAGAAAGAAAGCATTAATTCAGCTAAATAATTTCATATGATATATGTGTATTTAATATCTATCACAATAAATGACTTCTCACCATTAAGAAAAGAAAAATAATGACTTAATTTTGTTGTTGTTCAATTGCTAAGTCTTGTCGAACTCTTTGCGACCCCATGAATTGCAGCATGCCAGGCTTCCTTGTTCTTCATTATCTCCTACAATTTGCTCAAACTTATGTCCATTAAGTCAGTGATGCCATCCAACCATCTCATCCTCAGTCGCACCCTTCTCCTCCTATCCTTAATCTTTCCCAGCCTCAGGGTCTTTTCAAGTGAGTCAGCACTATGCATCAGGTGGCCAAAGTATTGGAGCTTCAGCTTCAGCATCAGTCCTTTCAATGAATATTCTGGGTTAATCTCCTTTAGGATTGACTGGTTTGATATCCTTGCTGTCCAAGGGACTCTCAAGAGTCTTCTCCATCACCTCAGTTTGAAAGCATCAATTCTTTATTGCTCAAACTTCTTTATGGCCCAACTCTCACATCAGTACATGACTACTGGAAAAAACAAAGCTTTGACTATATGGACCTTTGTTGGCAAAGTGATGTCTCTGCCTTTTAATGCACTATGTTTGTCATGGCCTTTCTTCCAAGGAAAATTGCAGTAGCTGTCTTGACATTTTTGCTTACTCATTATTCTTCTGACTAATCACTTCTTTGGTCCTCTAAGAGCCTTCTGAAAAGATGGACTGACTCTTCAGACTGCTATTTGTGGTCTTGAAAAAGGCATTTTCCTGAGACACTGTGTGAGACCTGTTTACTATTCTCAGTAATTTACACTCCAGCCATGGACAGAGAAAACTTACAAATGTGAATGAACTAAATCATCTCCTTGGATTTGGCCAAATTATTCAGTTATCTTTATCTTAATGTACAAAGAAAAGTGTATACAAATTTAATACAAAGAGCTACACAGCCATACATATTGCTCAGAACATCAAGTATCAATTTAAGTAGTTCTTTAAGAGGAGAGAATTTAAATGGAAATAGCTTGCCCTTTATCCTGGGGTACACTCACCACTTCTTTCTCATAAACAAAAGCAATAAAAGATGAACATGAGTTTGACCCTCAGATTTTGACAGAGAGTTTTCAATTCAAAATAGTTGTATTTCCTAATTTTATAATTAATTCAATGAGACATGATCAAGTTATTTTTAAAAAGTTTTGTCATTGAAGTTGTATTTTTATAAAATTAAAATAGTTCATTTTTCCTGATTGTGTAATGATGTGAGTTAATCATCATTATTATCATCATCAAAATCCAAGGCAGTGAAGGGGGAAAAAAAAGGAATAAATGCATTCCTTCTTTAATGTAGACTAACAAATAGATAGCCAAATGGATAACTTTGCATAAATAAGTTCATCATATGCATGATGTTTTTATTTCAAGCACCCCTTTTTTTAATAATTTTTATTCATTAGTGATCCCATTCCTCTTTCATCTCTGTTGTCCTTTCACCTCCCACATCCCACACACTTCAGAGGTAAAACATGATTCTCCATGTTAGATTTATTATTAACCATTTCCATATTGTGAAATAATAAAAAACATAGTTTTGGGGTTCAGGCATGATACTAAAATTTTTTTCAATTTAACTACTAAAACCCTAACTCACTGTTTTTAATGATTACATAATAATCCATGTTTGATTATAACAGAATGTATTGTTTTCTCTATTGATGATTAACATCAGATTCCTTACAGAAATTTTTTTCCTCTCATACCATGCTATAGTCTACATACTTTCTTCTTATTTCTATGGAATAAATTTGTAACAATGGAAATGATTTTAATAATCATTCCATAAAGCAAACCAAATAATTTTTAAGCTATGCATAAATGTACATTTTACTGGCAATGAATGAAAATGTCATTTTTTCAACTCTGGAATCTCTAGAAGCAATGGATTTATCATTCCTTTTATTGTTGCTTGTTTTGTGTGCAACAGAAGATGGAAGATAGTATCTCATTTTTTATTCAGGTTGCATTTCCTTAGCTTTTAGAGAAGTTAAAGAGCTTTTAGTGACTGTTTTTCCTCTGCACTTTGCTGACTGCCTATTTATGTTTTCCCCTCTTTTTCTATTGTGTTTCTTTTGTCTTTTTTCTTAATTAATTTTCCAAACTTTGTATTAAACTCATAGCTATTGTCAACTTAAAAAAAAAAAAAAAAGACATAAAATAAGTGTTGCAAGTTCAGTTTTATTTGGGGCAAAATGAAGGCCAGTCTGGGACATATCACCTCAGACAGCTCTGAGAATCTGTGCCAAACAGGTAGGACGGGAGGACAATATATATGTGATTTTGGTGAAGGGGAAATACATGCAATCAAGCACATATTTTCCAGAAGGTTCCTGCTAATCTTGTGAAGCTTTTGTTAGTCAAAAGGAACAGTTGTTACCATGAAGGACAAAAGAGTCCCAACAACAAATTATCCCTCCACACTAATAGAGAAGTAAAAAGTGAAAGTGTCAGTCACTCAATCATGTGTGACTCTTTGTGACACCATGGACTACAGCCCTCCAGTCTCCTCTGTCTATAGAAGTTTCCAGGTAAGATTACTGGAGTGTGTAGCCATCCTCTTCTCCAGGGAATCTTGCCAACCCAGGGATCGATCCTGGGTCTCCTGCATTGCAGGCAGATTCTTTGCTATCTGAGCCACAAGGAAAACTCAGTAATAGAGAAATGAGGGAGAATACAATTTAAATATTGAAAAAAAATTATCTGTGTTACCTGCATTAAGGTTGCACTAAAACAACTACAAATTTCACAAAATTTTCATACAGAATTTCACACAAATTTACAAAGGAAAGTAGAACAGATAAAAATAAAAATGTTTCCGATATACTGTGAGATTGTCTTGTATATAGCTTATGAGAGACCTTTGAGTTAATCTAAATGATTCCAAGATTCAGAAAGCCCATGAACTTGCATTATAAAATCAAAAGGTTGACATTTATATTAGCTCTATTATGGCTTTAGGAATACACCCTAAATAGGAGAGAATGGGTAGGCAACAGCCTTGCTACTCATTATTTTACCCTAAGAGTTTCACAGATATATTTTACATAACTGAATTTTGATGCAATAATTATTCATTTTCCTTTCTCATTCATTTATTCCTAAACTGTTTCCTGTATAGACATGGCTCCACTTACGTAATGGCAATTGTTATATAATGGCCACATTTCTTAAGAAAGATACTTTACAGATTATTATAACAATAAGTTGAAACAAGTAAATATTATTTGTGAAATGATTGTTCCAAATCATTAATAAACCTAATTTTTAATAGATAATTATGAGAAACAAGGAAGGTTGGTGATTTGAAAATTGCTATCTTGTAATAAAGAAACATGTGATCCTAACATAGTCATAGTCACAATATGTAGGCAAAGGATTTGAGCATTTAAGGAATTATGAATTATTGAAAAGTTCTCAGGGCTAAATTTGCTAAGAGTGTCTGTTAAGTGAGCAATTGAGGACTCTGTCACACAAAACACCTCAGCACCAAAAGTGAATTATTTTCAAAAGCAAAATTGAAGAGTCAGTTGAAGAGCAGACCATTGCACATCTTCTGCAACACATTATTTTCAACAACTAAGAGCATCATATTGGAAAACGAATGAGTTGCTTCAGGACAGTCTTAAGAACTGCTTCATCATGAGGATTTCAGGTCACAAAATGAGTATGATGAGTTTCTTCTTCTGTGATTAAAATTGATCATAAAATAATTAATCTTTTAAGTTGTAAAGATATCCTACAAAGTTTTAGTGTTTTTGATCATGAAAGACCATGATTATAAATTGTCTTTCAAAGCAACTGTAGCCTATACAGTGTAGAATCTTCAACACTATAAACATTTATAGGAGTAAAGAAGTAACTAACAATGCAGTGAATTAATATTATAAATACTACCTTTAATAGCAGTCCAAATGTGATATACTTTATTATTGGAGTAAATTGCCATAAAATAGTGAAGTGGGAATATAACAATAAGATATACATCTATACAATGTCATTAAAAAAGCTGAAATGAAGAAAATATCAGAGTAACTTTGTCCCTGAATAGCTTGGGGACCAGGCCAATCTTGGACAGTATTATCAGTAAGGGCACTAAAAGATGTGTGGGCATGTGGGTGTATGTGTGAGAGAGAGCTAGAGAGAGAGAGATGAGGCATTTAGCTCTCACTAGGGTAATTCATTATCATGTTGTCAAAGCAATACTGGGCCAGGAGGGGAAATGAATTAAGTGAGGAAGAAAGTTTGAAAGTCAAGGAAGCAGATCAATCAATGGGTCAAATTAGAGGAATTACAGAGAAGAAAATATATAAAACAAGTAAAAAGAGGGTAAGAGTGATATACTTTAAGGTTGGGGAAATATTTCTTCCAATGTTATCTACCATCTGGAATCATTTTTGCACAGGTGACTCATAATTTTTTAAAGCAACTTCATGACCCTGGAAATGTCTGACCCAGATAATTACACAAAACTCTTCAAGGATAGCTACTTCATAAAGCTTATGGATGACAAGTCTGCAACTTTGTCACAGTTGTAGACCTTTGAGGCCTAAGTCTTTTTATATTAAAGTGGCAAAGCCTGATTCCTCATTAAATTTGATGAATTGTTATGTGCATATCTTGAAGCCGTAAATATATAATCTTGAGCCATTAAATTTTTAAGTTCTTAATTTATACAATAAAACCCAATTTGCAATAAAAATGGCTATTTACTAAGATCCCTTTGTGTTTTGGGGCTTCCCAGGTGGCACAGTGGTAAAGAATCCACCTGTCAGTGAAGGAGACATAGGAAATGTGTGTTTATTCCAGGGCTGAGAATATCCCCTGGAATAGAAAATGACAACCCCCTCCAGTATTTTTTAGTTGGAAAATTCCACAGACAGAAGAGCCTGGCAGACTACAGTCCAAGAGGCTGCAAAGGGTTGGACATGACTAGGCATGCACACATACATTTTATGTTTTAGGAACTTTATGTGTTTTTCTGCTTCCTTACAGAAAAGCACATTACAAGGTGAATGACCTAAATTTTAGTTAAATGGAGTCTCTTGTCAAGAATCATAAACGACAAAAGGGCTGTCCGAGGCAGCAGAGGGTGACATGGTTAGATAGCATCATTGACTCAGTGGACATGAATTTCAGCAAACTCTGGGAGATAGTAAAGGACAGGGAAGCCTGGTGTGCTGTAGTCCACACAGTTGAAAAGAGTCAGACATGGCTTAGCAACTGAACAACACCAATCACTTATGGCTGTGTGTCTGCAAAGCTTAGGCTCTTGACTTTGTTTATTTTGTCATGCCAATATTGGTATTATTTGCATTACTGTCATTATTAAAATATATGTATAATTAAAGTATAAACAGATTCAGAAAGGTTTTGTGTAAATCCTCAAAGAAAAATGTAGAGCAGGCAATTAGGGATATGGAAAACCACCATTCCAAACTTCTGAGATAAACTTTGTGCTAAACAAGGTGACTCTAGAAAAAGACCATATAAGAGCACTCTTTGTTTGGGCTCTGTGTCTTTAGCTTGGAGTGGAATTGCCTGCATTTTTGTTCTCTTTTTTAAATTATGTCTTTCTTAGGCCTTTACAGTCCATAGGCTAAACCTATGTTCAGACATAAAATTCTAAGCTCTGAATTAAGGTTACCAATTTGCCCTAGTTTACCTGGGATGGTCCCTGTTGCCTGAGCGTTCTCCTGCTTTAGCATTGAAATTTCAACTTGAGATATAATATTAGAAGAGGTAAGTAAGAATCAGATTCCAAATGGAATATGTCCTAAAAATGATGTGTGAAGATTTCAAGTTCACTTGGTTCAAATTGTTGACAGTTCACAAAAAAGATATAATGCCTTTGACTATGCTTATTCTACAATGAAATTTAAAAAAAGAGCATTAGATAAAGAGTAATTAAATATCATATACTAAAACATATCTATGGAATCTTGAAAGATGGTATTGATGAACCTATATCCAGGGCAGAGTGGAGATACAGACATAGAAAACAGATTTGTGGACGCAGTGTAGGAAGGAGAGAGTGGGACCAGTTGAAAGAGTAGCATAGAAACATATGCATTACCATATATAAAACAGATAACCAATCAGAATTTGCTGTATGACACAGGGAGTTCAAACTCAGTGCTCTGTGACAATCTACAGAAGTGAATAGGGTGGAAGATGGGAGGGGGTTTCTGAGGGAGTGGACATATGTATACCTATGGCTGATTCATGTTGATATATGGCAAAAACCAACAAAATATTTTAAAGCAACTATGGGCTTCCCTTGTGGCTCAGCTGGTAAAGAATCCGCCTGCAATGAGGGAGACGTAGGTTTGATCCCTGGGTTGGGAAGATCCCGTGGAGAAGGGAAAGGCTATCTGCTCCAGTATTCTGGCTTGGAGAATACCACGGACTGTACAGTCCATGGGGTCACAAAGAGTCAGGCATGACTGAGTAACTTTCACTTCACATCCTCCAGTTAAAAATAAGTAAAAAATAATTTCTGACTTATCAAAAATCTAAGTTCCTTACTCTCTTATTTACATTAAGAAACAAACTGCTCAGATCATTAACTTATGTTTGAAAGAAAGCTTTGTTTCTAAATAACTAAAGTTTCAAGAATTCTTCCTCATTTCAGAATTTTCAGTCTGTAGCTTTTAAAAAATTCAAATATTTCTAAAACGTAATATTAAGACTCCAGTGTTTTAGTGTGCATGTAAAGCTACAGGATCAATTTCTCTGAGGCAAGAAAACAACACAAAATCATTATTAGTGTTTTTAGAATGCTGAGAATCTATAAAGGAGATAGAGAGGAAAAAGGAAACATGATAAAGACAGTCAGTGCAAATTTTTGATAAAATTTGAAGAGACATTTTAAAAGAAAAATATTCCTCCCTACTGGACATGAGCACATTCATAAATTTTGATACATATACAGGATTTATTGATCGAGAGATATTCAAAGAAATTTGGGGGACTTAAAGTCAAGAAGACAGGGTAAGAGTTCATTGTCAGAAGATGTCTCTTTAATCCTCTTTTTACATGTTCTTTTTGCATTTTGTGGATGACAGTAACATTAACGTAATTAACTCTATCAAAAATTCCTAATTCTAGTCATCAAGAACACGATTCATTGTAGAAAGTAGAACAGAGATGCATGATGCTATTAACTGCAGTGTTTTCATAGTATCTAAGATTATGGCATCTGGTCCCATCACTTCATGGGAAATAGATGGGGAAACAGTGGAAAAAGTGGCTGACTTTATTTTTTGGGGGCTCCAAAATCACTGCAGATGGTGATTGCAGCCATGAAATTAAAAGATGTTTACTCCTTGAAAGGAATGTTATGACCAACCTAGACAGCATATTAAAAAGCAAAGATATTACTTTGCCAACAAAGTTCCATCTAGTCAAGGCTATGGTTTTTCCAGTAGTCATGTATGGATGTGAGAGTTGGAATGTGAAGAAGGCTGAGTGCCAAAGAATTGATGCTTT
>NW_011495048.1:408971-425271 GCF_000754665.1 Bison bison bison | reverse complement strand
GGAATGTGAAGAAGGCTGAGTGCCAAAGAATTGATGCTTTTGAACTGTGGTGTTGGAGAAGACTCTTGAGAGTCCCCTGGACTGCAAGGAGATCCAACCAGTCCATTCTGAAGGAGATCAGCCCTGGGATTTCTTTGGAAGGAATGAGGCTAAAGCTGAAACTCCAGTACTTTGGCCACCTCATGCCAAGAGTTGACTCATTGGAAAAGACCCTAATGCTGGGAGGGATTGTGGGCAGGAGGAGAAGGGCATGAGAGAGGATGAGATGGCTGAAGGGAATCACCGACTCGATGGACATGAGTCTGAGTGAACTCCGGGAGTTGGTGATGGACAGGGAGGCCTGGCTTGCTGTGATTCATGGGGTAGAAAAGAGTCTGACACAACTGAGTGACTGAACTGAACTGAACTGAACTGAAGAGGTGTCAGCTGATCCTTAGTAAATAAATACTCCCATGTAGAGTTTATGTATCTTTTAAATAAATGATTTGTAATATTCTACTGAATTTTTTATTTCTCTCAAGTCATTCAATTTCTAAAAGCAATAATCTTTGTGTAACTTTCTTTAGCTATTTTATTATCAGCCGTTTGAAATATTTGGATACTTATTAAATACACACAGCTGTGTGTACATATTATCAATTTATCTTTGTTCAGATTTTAAATAAAATGATATTCAAGAGCAAAGGGCAAAATAACTTTATTTCTTATAAATAAAATTGGCACCCCATAAAGTATGATCAGTTTTATGCTATGTTTTCTTTGTTTAACAGTTTATCTTGAACCTTTTGTCAAGTCAACAACACATATATGCAACATATATATAGATAGGAGAGTGAATGGATTGAGTTCCTACAGTATGAATGCCTAGCAACATTAAAGCACCATCTGTGACTTGTGGTCTTGAACTAAAGTGAGACATTCAAATGATTGTATTTTTTCTCCATGCCTTTGAAACTTTCTGGGTACAAGAGTAGAGTATAAAACTTCATTGGTTGAATCAGCAATGTGGTTTGGGTAAGAAGTTGGATTGAAAAGGAAAAATGCTCAAGGTGTAGGTAATGGAGTGATTAATATGATTTATCTTGGATTTTTGAGCCAATAAAGGAAGAAACAGAAGATATCAAGGATGTGAGGGACTATGAAAACTATGTGTAAGTTTTCATGAATTGTTGTAATCTAGATCCTAAGTAGGGGAAGGTTAAAAATTTTTTTTAAAAAGATACTAACCACAGAATATAACACATATATTAAGATGATGAATTCATTGTTAGAATTGATAACGACAAGTATAACCTAGGCCTGAAATTGTGTGGAGGATATGATTATTGGAAGAGATAAGCTCAAATACGAGAAGCACAAACATAGGAAGGATCACCTAAGTGTGATTAGAAGCTTCCAGGAATTAACTAAGATGCCAGTCTTGGTGAACCAAAGGATATAATTTTCAATAAATTAAAATAAATTACTTGCTTGTTATTATTTCATAACAACATTCAGGGGTAGTGGGTGATGTAATACATTAACATAAGGTTCAGAGCTAGGATTTTGTGGAGAAGAGGAGAAGAAATAAGAATTATCTATATACATAAATCGAATTTACCTACCCCACTTCCAGGCTCAATGACACTAAAGTTTAGTCAAGCTGAGAGGAATGTTAAGATGTCTTGGTCAGACTTACATGCTGTGTAAAGACTTTGATCATATTTGGAATGTGTTGAAAAGGTAGTGGAAACGTTGTTATAAAGAAGCATTGTGATCTAATTCATATTTTAAAAATTTCACTATGAGCTCTGTAGGAAGAACTAACTGTAGGGGGAATTGTGGAAATAGAGAAGTCGCTTGTTCTACAGAAATTCAGATGAGAGAGAAAGGAAGCTTAAACCAAAGTTGTAGAAATGATTATCCCTATGTAGAGATGATGTACTTAGTTGCTGAGTCGTGTCCAACTTTTGTGACTCCATGATAGGTTCTACTAATGGACTATATTCATATTATATACAGGTAAGAGGAGTTAATGATTGTTATGTCTTGATTTAAAAGACAGAGTGAATGTAGTGACACTTAGTGAAAGACTCAGGTAGTGAGGCAATAAAGTCTCTTATCTGAATATATTGAGTTTTTAAAAGATATATTACCAATGTGTGAAAATTCATAGGAAAAACTATAGTGAATAGCATTGTATTCATCAAATCGTTTTCCTTTCATATTTCCTTCAGTTTTTTTTCTCATAATACATTTTTCAGATAAGGTTACAGCCAACTCTTTACCATATATATGATCCCATTTGTATTTACTCTTTCTTTCTCAGACTTACGTATTTTGCTGAAATTGATATTAACATTTCTGTACAGATTTTCATATATGTGACTTATTCATATACAAACAAATGTAGTCTTTCAGGCTTAAAAATTGTATGCGTATATATTTGTTTTTTCCCTACTGTATTTATTATTATAAAATTTGATTTCTGGTGATTTAATATGCAATGGAGGACACCTGATTTTGATCCCTGGGTTGGGAAGATCCCTTGGAGTTGGGCATGGCAACCCACTCTAGTATTCTTGCCTGGAAAAACCCCATGGACAGAGGAGCCTGGTGTGGTGCAGTCCATGGAGTCACAAAAAGTTGGACACAAACTGAGCCACAAAGCACAGCAATATGGTTACATTTTGAAATATATGGCTCTAGTAGATTCATTTTGACTGCTACATATTATTCTGTTTTATAACACACCATAGGTAATTTTGGTATTATTTCTCCTGGATTTACATTTTTTTTAATTACATTTCTTCTGGATTTACAATTCCAGTAACATATTCAAAGGAATATATCTGAAGATATTTTCTTAGTATTTAATAAATAAATGGTAACACTCTTTAGCTTATACTGAGAAGAGAGCACCTGGTGGTCTAATAAAACTACAAAAGTGTCTTTCAGGTGTCTATACCAGACTATAAAATTCCCTTTGCACTATCTCTATAACAATTTCATCACACATTTAAAAAAAAAGCTTCGCATTATAATAGGTGTGGAATTGGTTTTAAAATATATTTTTGTGGTTGTAAGTTTAAATATTCATTCATATTTATTGATCATCTCGGGACCTTAAATTTGAGATGTTTTCCAAGGGGAGAAATGGAGTTGGTGGGTCCTCTACAGCGTCTCGTGACATATACAAGAGACCAGGATCAAGACCATCCCCAAGAAAAAGAAAGGTAAAAAAGGAAAATGGCTGTCTCAATAGGCCTTACAAACAGCTGTGAAAAGAAGAGAAGTGAAAAGCAAAGGAGAAAAGGAAAGATATACCCATTTGAATGCAGACTTCCAAAGAATAGCAAGGACAGATAAGAAAGCATTCCTCAGCAATCAATGCAAAGAAATAGAGGAATGGCATTGAAACATGTAAAATATCATGTATGAAATGAGATGCCAGTCCAGGTTCAATGCACGATACTGGATGCTTGGGGCTAGTGCACTGGGATGACCCAGAGGGATGGTATGGGGAGGGAGGAGGGGGAAGGGTTCAGGATGGGGAGCACATGTATACCTGTGATGGATTCATTTTGATATTTGGCAAAACTAATACAATTATGTAAAGTTTAAAAATAAAATAAAATTTAAAAAACAAACAAACAACAACAATAAAAAAACAATAGAATGGGAAAGACTAGAGGTCACTTCAAGAAAATTAGAGGTACCAAGGGGATATTTCATACAAAGATGGGCTCAATAAAGGACAGAAATGGTATGGACTTAACAGAAGCAGAAGATATTAAGAAGAGGTGGAAAGAATACGCAGAAGAACTGTACAAAAAAGATCTTTACAACCCAGATAATCACTATGATGTGATCACTCACCTAGAGCAGACATCCTGGAATGTGAAGTCAAGTGGGCATTAGGAATCATCAATACGAACAAAGCTAGTGGAGGTGATGGATTTCCAGTTGAGCTATTTCAAATCTTAAAACATAATGCTGTGAAATAGTTGCCCTCAATACGTCAGCAAATTTGGAAAACTCAGCAGAGGCAATAGAACCGGAAAAGGTCAGTTTTCATTCTAATCTCAAAGAAAGGCAATGCCAAAGAATGCTCAAACTAACGCACAATTGCACTCATCTCACACACTAGTAAAGTAATGCTTAAAATTCTCCAAGCCAGGCTTCAGCAATATGTAAACTGTGAACTTCCAGATGTTCAAACTGGTTTTAGAAAAGGCAGAGGAACCAGAGATCAAATTGACAGCATCGGCTGGATCATCGAAAAAGCAAGAGAGTTCCAGAAAAACATCTATTTCTGGCTTATTGACTTTGCCAAAGCCCTTGACTGTGTGGATTCCAATACTGTGGAAAATTCTGAAACAGATGGGCATACCAGACCACCTGATCTGCCTCTTGAGAAACTTATATGCAGGTCAGGAAGCAACAGTTAGAACTGGATATTGAACGACAGACTGGATCCAAATAGGAAAAAGAGTATGTCAAGGCTGTATATCATCACCCTGCTTATTTAACTTATATGCAGAATACATCATGGGAAATGTTGAGCTGGAAGAAGCACAAGTTGGAATCAAGATTGTCAGGAGAAATATAAATAACCACAGATATGCAGATGACACCACCTTTATGGCAGAAAGTGAAGAACTAAAGAGCCTCTTGATGAAGGTGAAAGAGGAGAGTGAAAAAGTTGGCTTAAGGTTCAACATTCAGAAAACTAAGATCATGGCATCAGGTCCCATCACTTCATGGCAAATAAATGTGGAAACAGTGGCTGACTTTATTTTTTGGGGTTCCAAAATCACTGCAGATGGTGACTGCATGCTTACTCCTTGGAAGTAAAGTTATGACCAATCTAAAGTACAGATTAAAAAGCAGAGACATTATTTTGTGAACAAAGATCCATCTAGTCAAGGCTATGGTTTATCCAATAGTCATGTATGGATATGAGAGTTGAACAATAAAAAGGGCTGAGCACAGAAGAATTGATGGTTTTGAACTGTGGTATTGGAGAAGACTCTTGAGAGTCCCTTGGACTGCAAGGAGATCTAACCACTCCATCCTAAGGGAAATCAGTCCTGGGTGTTCATTGGAAGGACTGATACTGAAGATGAAACTCCAATACTTTGGCCACCTAATGTGAAGAGCTGACTAATTTGAAAAGACCCTGATTCTGGGAAAGATTGAGGGCAGGAGGAGAAGGGGACGACAGCAGATGAGATGGTTGGATAGCATCAGCGACTCGATGGACATGAGTTTGGATAAACTCTGGGACTTGGTGATGGACAAGGAGGCCTGGCATGCTGCGGTTCATGGGGTTGCAGAGTTGGACAAGACTGAGCTACTGAACTGAACTGAACTGAACTGAAGAGCCTAGAGGTCAGATGGAAAGCTTCAAGTAAAGTTACAAATTTGAGAGTCAAAGGAAATTTTCTGCTCTTGTTCAGTTTCTAAGTTGTTTCTGACTCTGTGACCCTGTGGACTGTAGCCTGCTGGTCTCCTATGTCTATGGGGTTTCCCAGGTAAGAATACTGGAGTGTTTTGTCATTTCCTTCTCCAGGGGATCTTTCCAACACAGGGATTGAATCAATGTCTCCTGCAATGGCAGATAGATTCTTTACCACTAAGCCACCAGGGAATCCCAAAAGAAAATAGAGGGCAGTTAATGATATTTTTATAGATGATAAGATATAGAAAATGAGTATAGAGAAGAATACCAATTACCTATTTGTAGACACTCCAATATTTAGATGCTCAAAAGAGGAGACACCAGTTAAACAGTTCAATAAGCATGACCAATATGTTAGGAAGACCAGGATTGTGTGGTATCCCAGAAGCCAATGTTGATGTATGGCAAAAGCAATACAATATTGTAAAGTAAAAATAAATAAATAAATACATAAAAATAAAATAAAAAATAAGGGAAAAGTAAAAAAAAAAAAAAAAAGGAAAAGGAAAATGTTTTGTGAAGTAGGAGGCAAAAGATTGCACCAAATGTTGTTAATAAGATGAAAACTTAATTGCTTTTCCTCTTATCCCTTTGAATGGTTTGATCTTTCCCTCTCCTACTTTGGAGTTTAAATATGACACTTTTCCTGATCAGCCTGTCCAAACAGAGATCATCTTAATTTAGTATCCTGCTTTTGTCCATGATAAAAGTGAAACTGAAAGCCACTCAGTCGTGTCCTACTGTATGTGACCCCATGGACTATATAGCCCATGGAATTCTCCAGGCCACAATACTGGAGTGGGTAGCCTTTCCTTTCTCCAGGGGATCTTTCCAACCTTGTCCATGATAGTAGTGATGAAAAAATTTCACACCTTCATTGATTTACTTATTTTAAGTCTTTGCTTGCTCATTAAACTATAAGTTGCAAGCAAGAAAGAAAAATCCCCATTTTGTTCAAAACAGTATCCCCCAAATAGATTATGCTGTACTTAGAAGGAAGGAAGGTGAAGTCACTCAGTCATATCCGACTCTTTGGGATCCCATGGACTGTAGCCTACCAGGCTCCTCCATCCATGGGATTCTCCAGGCAAAAATACTGGAGTGGGGTGCCATTTCCTTCTCCAGGGGATCTTTCTGACCCAGGGATCAAACTAAGGTCTCCCACATTGCAGGCAGACACTTTACCCTCTGAGCCACCAGCGAAGCCCATGTTGGACTTAAAAGATAATCAAATATTTGTTGAAGAATTACTGGATATCAATCATACTGGTTATACATTTTTCAGATTCTTATGAATACTCTTAGTTTTTAATTATATTGAATGTTTCTGTCATGAAAATAGACAATTTAAAATTTCCTCTTTGGAACAGAACTACATTTTATTGTTTCAATTCCACATAGTTTTTCTTTGGTTTTACTCTAACAGTAATTTCCTAAATTCTCACTGTAAAGAGAAGAAGGCCATAAAGTGCATAAACAAGCTACTGTTGGATAATGTACTTTAATTTCAATATTACAGGCAAAAACTGAGATACCAACATCATTCCTAACAAGATCTTTATTATAGATTTTATTTCAGATGCTGGAAGGAACTTGAAGTTGACAAACCCAGAAATGGTAAAATTATATGCCAAACACTGGAAGAGAATTTCAGTTCATACACATAAACTTTTATATGGATTTTATAAATTGACAAGACAAGGTTATGATAATTTAGATCAAAGACCTAAGCAAAGGGCATTCATTAAATAGTAAGTCAAACATTTGAATTAAAAAATCTCTTATTCACCTCTCTTCAGTGCTAAAGAGGAAACCCGTTAAACAAACTTATGGCTCAGTTCAGTTCAGTCACTTAGTCGTGTCTGACTCTGCGACCCCATGGACTGCAGCACGCCAAGCCTCCCTGTCCATGACCAACTCCTGGAGTTTATCCAAACTCATGTCCATTGAGTTGGTGATGGATACCAGTGGGGAAATGGGGGAGAGATAAACAGAGAAGGGAACTGCCATATACACACTATTGTATTATATATGAAATAGATAACTAATAAAGACCTACTGTATAGCACTAGGAATTCTACTCAATATTCTGTAATGACCTATGTGGGAAAATAATTTATGAAGAGTGGATATATACATTATTGTTGTTTAGTCACTAAGTTGTGTCCAACTGTGACCTCATGGACTATAATCCACCAGGATCCTCTGTCCATGGAATTTCCCAGGCAAGAATACTGCAGTGGGTTATCATTTCCTTCTCCAGGGAATCTTCCAGACTCAGGTATCAATACCATGTCTCCTGGCAGATTGGAAGGCAGATTTTTTACCATGGAAACCTGGATATATGTATATGTATACATATAACAACTTTACTGTATGGTAGAAACTAATTCAACATTGTTATTAACTATGCTCCAAAAATTATTTTTTAAAGAAGAGGCAGTTTGCTTAGATAGACAGAGGATAATGTCTAGATGGATATTCTTCAACAGGTGGCAGATAGCTGGCAATATCCCAGGTAAAGAGTTAGACTGAATGTAGCACAGAAAGTCACAGATTTAGGTGTCCTGAAAATGCAGCTGGACAAAAGGGTATGTTTAGGCCCGATATAGGTGCAAAGACTTCATCAGGGAGGTTTGATACCAGGAAGCAGGACCTCAGATATAGCAGACACAGTCAGAGACCAAAGATAAGATTTCATTCTCTCTAGAACACAGTAGAAAGAAGGAAAACAAAACAAAACAAAATAGTGTAAGACTTCATTTCTAGAACATTATGTAAAACAGGTCAGAAAATTCAAATAAGGAGCAAGGCAGGGAAAAAGCTTTTGAAACAAAAATGAACCCCTCCATACGAGAACTGGCATCAAAGTTTCAAGTCAGGAAAGGATCAAGTCTGCTTGGAGTGTTAGTCACGTAATCTTCAATAGAGACCTCTTTAAAATTAGTAAAGCAGTTTAAGAGCATGAACTATGGAGGCAGACTCTCTGGTGGAATACTATTTTCCAGTTGTGCAACCATGGGCAAGTTACTCGATTATTTAACTTTGTATCACTTCCCTTTTCTTATTTGTGAAGTGTGGATCATAAAGTAGCTATATCATAGGTGTGTTAGGGAGATTCATTAATTTGCACAATGCCTAGTGAAAATCTGGCTACTGTGTGCTACATAGTATTTGCTAAATAAACTAACTAAATAACTCCAGTGTTAGTCGCTTATTGTGTCTGACTCTTTGGGACCCCATGGACTGTAGCTCCCCTGACTCCTTTGTCCATGGGATTCTCCAGGTAAGAATACTGGAGTGGGTTGCAATTTCTTTCTCCAAGGGATCTTCTGGACCCACAAATAGAACCCAGGTCTCATGCAGGTTTGATTGTAGGTAGATTCTTTATCATCTGAGCCATCAGAGAAAGGCTGTGAGCCTCCAGAGAAGGGCTGGAGGGCTTCCTCCAGGGAAGCCCGTCATGCTGACAAAGGTAGAAATCTTTTCATAGCTTAGGTTTCAGTTTGAAGTTCAAACTGAACTTCAACTAAATTTACACTTTGATACAGGTCTTACTCTATTTTATACCTTAGCATTTTAGTATCTCCAGAAAAAGTTCATTGGTTTAAACAATTTGAAATAAAAATTGGGTTGTAGGTACTTAATGATACCACACCCCAAAGAATTAATGTGATTATGAGCTTGACTTGGCTATCAGGAAGCAATAAAATGTCCTCCAAGGATGTAAAATACTTAATGTAGAGATCACATAGAAAAATTACTCAAGTGGTTAAAAAGGTAAAAAAAGAAATCTTGCTTTGAGCTTAGGGGAGCAAAAATGGTAAAGGCAGCTTTATTTACCTATGGTCATGCTGTTACTTATATTTGGCAAAACTAATACAATTATGTAAAGTTTAAAAATAAAATAAAATTAAAAAAAAATAAAACTCTTGTTAATTATGAACTTGAAGTCTATGGGGACTATATATTAAACCAAAAGGTAAATAGATGCTGTGTCCATGCATAAAGAACTTGGGTTATTTGAATAAGAAGGGAACAATGTAATGTTAATCACATTAAGAAAGCAACATTTTAAACTGATATTATCAATTATTAGATGAAGGCATGCTGTGTAAGTGCGAAGTAAATGAACAGACTGCAAATTTTTCAATAAAGAGAAGAGGACAACAAGTGTCCATTTCAGCCCAGAAATTTGTCTGATTCCAAGTCTAATCAACCATATCATAGTAACACCCATGCTTGGATGAAAAATAACTATGTCAAATTAAACTCTACACAAAAATCATAAGAGGGCCTGAAGTGCGCGCTTCAAATAGTCTGCATTTCTTGAATTTATAATCGTGTTGTAGCAAACCACTTTCTGACCTTAATATTCAGCTCCTGTGTATATTTTTACTGATTGGCTCAAACTAACTTTATGCACAAAGTTTAATTTTTTCTTGGAGGAAATATTACCTCAACCCAGATGCTAGAACATTTTCCCTCGGTACTCCACACATAGACAGGGAGGTATCATTTTCCTAAGATTCATATTTTCTATCCCTTGGTATTCCAGAAAGTTTGATAAGTTTGACCTGGGCTGTGCTATGACCCAGGCTTCATAGAAGTATGTAATAGGGCAAATTTATTCAGAGGAGAAATCAGGTAGGGTTCTAACAGTAAATTCAGTAGAAGTCATTGTGAAATCATTGTGAAGCCTAGTCCCCAAGTCATTTGATCTGTAGACCTAAAAGGTAAAGAGGAACAACTCTAGGAAAAAACTAAAAACAAAACAAAACAAAAAAAAACACGGAGAGATTCCATGATATTTGGAACACAATAGGATACAAATTCAGTAGCCATAATGAAAATATGGATATATTGGAGTGAATTCATTAATATGCTCATCAAAATATGTCATTAAGATGGAGAAAGGGAAAACCATACAATAGAAGATATTTGGAATACATATAACTAGGAAAGATTCTTATACATAATGAGTCCTACTCTTATTACTCAGTAAGAAAAAGATTAAATAATATATGGATAAAAACAGGAACAGGCACTCCATGAGCAGGAGAGCCAAACAACCAATTAATATGCGAAGAGTCATTAGAAGACTTTGAATAAAATCACAATGTGACTCTACTATATACCTATCAAATAACTAAAATAAAATTAAAAACAAAGACAATTCTAAGAGTCAGCAAAGGCAAGAATTTGGAATAACTGGAACTCTCCTTATACTATATTAAGGAGTATGAATTGACACATGCCCTTTGGAAAGTTGTGGGGCAATATCTATTAAATCTTAATAATATCTCAGCTAAACTTGTCCTAGGCATAATTGTAACAGAAATGCATATTTTTGCTAACAAAAAGCATATACAAGGAAGTTCTCAGTCACTCAGTCATGTCCAACTCTTTGTGATCCCCATGAAGTGTTGCCTCCAGGCTTGTCTATCTATGGGATTTTCCAGGCAAGAATGCTGGAGTGAGTTGTCATTTCTTTCCCCAGTACAAGGATGTACAGATCAGTATTACTCATTATTTTTCAAGTATTCATCAACAGTAAAGCCAACAATTATGTGGTAGTATAGTCACAAAGAAATACTACACAATAATGAAAATGAATAAATTACTTCAATGGAAACCTGATTACATTACACAAGTGTTGTATAAAAGGAGACAAACACAAAAGTTTGTTTCATGACACAATTATAAAATGTTCCAAGACAGGCCAAAGTAATTTCAGTGACTGAGGTCACAGTAGAAGTTTCCTTCTATGGAGGGAGAAATTGGGGGCTTCTCGGGTGCTTTGTGTGCTAGTCTTTCATGTGTTCTTCGATCTGGAAAACAGTATTAAGTTTTGCTCACTTTATAAAAAATAAATGAGATTTAAACTTGTGAGTTGCCCACTTTTATGTATATAAATATGTACCGTATGCTATAATTAATATTAATATAAGTATGCTATAATTTAATTAAGAAAAATCATTCAAAATGTATAAATAATGAATTAATAAGTGTTAAAAGAATCAAGGGTGTTTAACAATAATCTAGGCATATATACTTTAGCTAGTTTCTCATGGTAACCGAATCAGTATGCCTTGGCCATTCAGATGGTATTGGGTATCTTGGTCAACCTCACTTACACTGTTTTTCTATCCATGATCAATTAATTGATCAGTCACTGTAGCAGTCTAGACCGCCAGTGAGTCATGTTTGTGAGTTAAGTCATTTAATATCTTTAAGACCTTACATTTCTTGTTTGTACAGTGAAAATGTGGACCAGATAAATAGCAGTTTTGATATAATGAAAATATAATGAATACAATCTGTATTTCTGCCTTTAAACTTTGGTCTGCAACTCTACATAGTTGTAAAAGTTAGGTAAACTTCCCATGTCTCACCTTCTTCATCTGTGACAGTTAATAATGGCTGTTCAACAGGTTTATTGGGTTGGGGATGCTGATGAGGAAAGTACAATCATTACATTTGACATACATTAGATACTCATTGAATGGTGACATCAAATACGTAGAGCATCTCGTTTCATAATTCTGAGCTCTGTTCCTACAATTCATTGTTCTTTTTCCTTTTAATTATTTTAAAAATCAGCAAAGTACTATATGTACATTTTTCAAAAAATATGCTTTGTTTTATTTTCAATTTTTTAAGATTTTTATTAAAATTATTTTTAGTAATTTTCTGGTGGAGTCTTTAGGGTTTTCTATGTAAAGGATCATGTCATCTGCAAACAGTGAGAGTTTTACTTCTTCTTTTCCAATTTGGATTCCTTTTATTTCTTTTTCTGCTCGATTGCTGTGGCCAAAACTTCCAAAACTATGTTGAATAGTAATGGTGAAAGTGGGCACCCTTGTCTTGTTCCTGACTTTAGAGGAAATGCTTTCAATTTTTCACCATTGAGAATAATGTTTGCTGTGGGTTTGTCATATATAGCTTTTATTATGTTGAGGTATGTTCCTTCTTTTCCTGCTTTCTGGAGAGTTTTTATCATAAATGGATGTTGAATTTTGTCAAAGGCTTTCTCTGCATCTATTGAGATAATCATATGGTTTTTATTTTTCAATTTGTTAATGTGGTGTATAACATTGATTGATTTGCAGATATTGAAGAATCCTTGAATCCCTGGGATAAAGCCCACTTGGTCATGGTGTATGATCTTTTTAATGTGTTATTGGATTCTTATTGCTAGAATTTTGTTAAGGATTTTTGCATCTATGTTCATCAGTGATATTGTCCTGTAGTTTTATTTTTTTGTGGGATCTTTGTTAGGTTTTGGTATTAGCCAAAGCTATCTTGAGAAAGAAGAATGGAATTGGAGGAATCAACCTACCTGACTTCAGGCTCTATTACAAAGCCACAGTTATCAAGACAGTATTGTACTGGCACAAAGACAGAAATATTGATCAATGGAACAAAATAGAAAGCCCAGAGATAAATCCACGCACATATGGACACCTTATCTTTGACAAAGGAGGCAAGAATATACAATGGATTAAAGACAATCTCTTTAACAAGTGGTGCTGGGAAAACTGGTCAACCACTTGTAAAAGAATGAAACTAGAACGCTTTCTAACACCTTACACAAAAATAAACTCAAAATGGGTTAAAGATCTAAACGTAAGACCAGAAACTATAAAACTCCTAGAGGAGAACATAGGCAAAACACTCTCCGACATACATCACAGCAGGATCCTCTATGACCCACCTCCCAGAATATTGGAAATAAAAGCAAAAATAAACAAATGGGACCTAATTAAACTTAAAAGCTTCTGCACAACAAAGGAAACTATTAGCAAGGTGAAAAGGCAGCCTTCAGAATGGGAGAAAATAATAGCAAATGAAGCAATGGACAAACAACTAATCTCAAAAATATACAAGCAACTCCTACAGCTCAACTCCAGAAAAATAAATGACCCAATCAAAAAATGGGCCAAAGAACTAAATAGACATTTCTCCAAAGAAGACATACAGATGGCTAACAAACACATGAAAAGATGCTCAACATCACTCATTATCAGAGAAATGCAAATCAAAACCACTATGAGGTACCATTTCACGCCAGTCAGAATGGCTGCGATCCAAAAGTCTACAAGCAATAAATGTTGGAGAGGGTGTGGAGAAAAGGGAACTCTCTTACACTGTTGGTGGGAATGCAATCTAGTACAGCCACTATGGAGAACAGTGTGGAGATTCCTTAAAAAACTGGAAATAGAACTGCCTTATGATCCAGCAATCCCACTGCTGGGCTTACACACTGAGGAAACCAGAAGGGAAAGAGACACATGTACCCCAATGTCCATTGCAGCACTGTTTATACTAGCCAGGACATGGAAGCAACCCAGATGCCCATCAGCAGATGAATGGATAAGAAAGCAGTGGTACATATACACAATGGAGTATTACTCAGCCATTAAAAAGAATACATTTGAATCAGTTCTAATGAGGTGGATGCAACTGGAGCCTATTATACAGAGTGAAGTAAGCCAGAAAGAAAAACACCAATACAGTATACTAACACATATATATGGAATTTAGAAAGATGATAACAATAACCCTATGTACGAGACAGCGAAAGAGACAGCAATGTATAGATCAGTCTTATGGTCTCTGTGGGAGAGGGAGAGGGTGGGGAGATTTGGGAGAATGACATTGAAACATGTATAATATCATGTATGAAATGAGTCGCCAGTCCATGTTCGATGCACGGTACTGGATGCTTGGGGCTGGTGCACTGGGACGACCCAGAGGGAGGGTAGGGGAGGGAGGAGGGAGGAGGGTTCAGGATGGGGAACGCGGGTATACCTGTGGCAGATTCATTTCGATATTTGGCAAAACTAACATAATATTGTAAAGTTTAAAAATAAAATAAAATTAAAAAAATAAAATAAAATTATTTTTAAGTTACAGAAATATGTAAGAATAAGAATAGTACAAAGAGCTCTGATATGCTTTACCCAAGCTTGCCTATTGCTAACATTTTGTCCCATTTGCTTTTACATTTCTCTCTCATTCTCCATCTATCTCTTTTGCTCTCTCTTTCATGGGATGCGTGTGTGTATTTCTCTTAAAAAATTTAGAGCAACTGCATAGATCGTGTCCATTAACCAATGAACATCTTCATATACATTTATTATAAATAAGTGCGGCGGCCAGGAGGACCAACCCCATGTCCAAGGAGCGGTGGCTGCACAGGTGCAGGAGGGCCTAGAGGAGCTATCCCACGTTGAAGGTCAAGAAGGGCGGTGATAAAGAGATACTCCTCGTCCAAGGTAAAGAGCAGTGGCTGCGCTTTGCTGGAGCAGCCGTGAAGAGATATCCCACGCCCAAGGTAAGAGAAAACCAAGTAAGATGATAGGTGTTGCAGGAGGGCATTAGAGGGCAGACACACTGAAACCATACTCACAGGAAACTAGTCAATCTAATCACACTAGGACCACAGCCTTGTCTAACTCAATGAAACTAAGCCATGCCCATGGGGCAACCCAAGACGGGTGGGTCATGGTGGAGAGATCTGAAAGAATGTGGTCCACTGGAGAAGGGAATGGCAAACCACTTCAGTATTCTTGCCTTGAGAACCCCATGAACAGTATGAAAAGGCAAAATGATAGGATACTGAAAGAGGAACTCTCCAAGTCAGTAGGTGCCCAAAATGCTACTGGAGATCAGTGGAGAAATAACTCCAGAAAGAACGAAGGGATGGAGCCAAAGCAAAAACAATACCCAGTTGTGGATGTGACTGGTGATAGAAGCAAGGCCCAATGCTGTAAAGAGCAATATTGCATAGGAACCTGGAATGTCAGGTCCATGAATCAAGGCAAATTGGAAGTGGTCAAACAAGAGATGGCAAGAGTGAATGTCGACATTCTAGGAATCAGCGAACTAAAATGGACTGGAATAGGTGAATTTAACTCAGATGACCATTATAACTACTACTGTGGGCAGGAATCCCTCAGAAGAAATGGAGTAGCTATCATGATCAACAAAAGAGTCCGAAGTGCAGTACTTGGATGCAATCTCAAAAATGACAGAATGACCTCTGTTCGTCTCCAAGGCAAACCATTCAATATCACAGTAATCCAATTCTATGCCCCAACCAGTAACGCTGAAGAAGCTGAAGTTGAACGGTTCTAGAAGACCTACAAGACCTTTTAGAACTAACACCCAAAAAAGATGTCCTTTTCATTACAGGGGACTGGAATGCAAAAGTAGGAAGTCAAGAAACACCTGGAGTAACAGGCAAATTTGGCCTTGGAATACGGAATGAAGCAGGGCAAAGACTAATACAGTTTTGCCAAGAAAATGCACTGGTCATAACAAACACCCTCTTAAACAACACAAGAGAAGACTCTACACATGGACATCACCAAGTGGTCAACACCGAAATCAGATTGATTATATTCTTTGCAGCCAAAGATGGAGAAGCTCTATACAGTCAGCAAAAACAAGACCAGGAGCTGACTGTGGCTCAGATCATGAACTCTTTATTACCAAATTGAGACATAAATTGAAGAAAGTAGGGAAAACCGCTAGACCATTCAAATCACATCAGATCAGTCGCTCAGTCCTGTTCGACTCTTTGCGAGCCCATGAATCGCAGAACACCAGGCCTCCCTGTCCATCACCAACTCCCGGAGTTCACTCAAACTCACATCCATCGAGTCAGTGATGCCATCCAGCCATCTCATCCTCTGTCGTCCCCTTCTCCTCTTGCCCCCAATCCCTCCCAGTATCAGAGTCTTTTCCAATGAGTCAACTCTTCGCATGAGGTGGCCAAAGTACTGGAGCTTCAGCTTTAGCATCATTCCTTCCAAAGAAATCCCAAGGCTGATCTCCTTCAGAATGGAC
>NW_011495048.1:403598-408871 GCF_000754665.1 Bison bison bison | reverse complement strand
TCAGAATGGACTGGTTGGATCTCCTTGCAGTCCAAGGGACTCTCAAGAGTCTTCTCCAACACCACAGTTCAAAAGCATCAATTCTTCGGCACTCAGCCTTCTTCACAGTCCAACTCTCATATCCATACCTGACCACAGGAAAAACCATAGCCTTGACTAGACAGACCTTTGTTGGCAAAGTAATGTCTCTGCTTTTGAATATGCTATCTAGGTTGGTCATAACTTTTCTTCCAAGGAGTAATCGTCTTTTAATTTCATGGCTGCAGTCACCATCTGTAGTGATTTTGGAGCCCAGAAAAATAAAGTCTGACACTCTTTCCACTGTTTCCCCATCTATTTCCCGTGAAGTGATAGGACTGGATCCATGATTGGTTTAAAAATTGCAAGTGCTAAACATGAGAATTAAAACAGAGTGCTTGCCTTGTTACAACTGAGCAAATAGGTATGTATCTTTGGCAGTGATGTTGCCTAATCAAGAATTGATAACTCTTTAAAAGGTATTTGCCTAGCAGGTGAAAAATTTTTGTTCTTCCATGAATCTTCACATCTCTATTGTCATTCCAATTCAACCTAAAGTTTTTCTTAGTATTTCTCCCTTATCTTTCAGATATTTAACAATGAATCATGTGAAAATTAATTGAATTAAAAGATCATATTAGAAGCTACACTACTGTCTAATTAAACAGTCTATTACAAATCAAAATGATACACATGTACTAGATCTCTGAATTCTACTGACTGTAGCTTTATTGAAAATAAACAAAAATATGCATAAATGTTACAATTTTGCTTAAAACCTGTTAGTTTATAGAGAGGTTTTCCCATCCAAAAATGTAAGAATGATTCAAATTATTAATTCTAATATTAGACATGTAGCTGCAACAAATTTGTAAACAGCTTTCAAATATATGAATTAGTGGTTAAACTTAGGATACAGTAAAAGGAGACTTTGATAAAGTTATTCTGTTGAATAATACTTAAATATTTTAACATATCTTATGGCAAAGTCTAAAGTACATGAGGGTGAGCTTATCCAAATGTCCAGAAATGATTTCTTCAATGTTGACTAAACTCACTTGTCTATTTGCTCTTCCTTCCTTCCTTATTTCTTTCATCCTTCCTTCCTTCCTTCCATAGGTCATTAAGTGAATTATGTAGGATGTTGATATATAAAATTTACTATTTTCATCATTTTTATAAATGCAAAGAAAAATTTGGGGGGACATAGTTGCAATGAAATTCAATAACATAAAATTGCCATTGCAGCAGATGGAAAACAAAAGTAGAGAATAGAACCACTGAATATAAATTTAGACTGTTTTGTTGTCTTCACCAAGTAACTTCAGTTTTAAAATAGTTGTGTTTGTCTTTTGCACAAATGACATGTACCTAAATATATCCTAAAGAACTTTTTGATCAATGTTTTTGCATTATTCCAGTTATACTGTTGGCTTGGAGTAATTTGGAAAGGCCAAAGATGCAGACTTTATGATAAAAAGGAAAATATAAGATGTCTCTTAGGTGGATTTCAAGTGAATGCATAAAACATCGAATTTCAAAGGAACCACTCCCTTCACTCAAACAAACTCACTTTTGAGATGAGGAAACCTTAGGCTTGGTGGTGAGAGTGGTGAATGAAATATAACTGAGAAGGATTCTATAAAACAGCTTTCAATAAATTTAAAGTGCTGTCATTTTGTAGCAATCCTCCCAGTTATTCTGCATGGAGATCTCTACTAAAATGCACCCTTAAGACTGTATTTTGTCCCATGTGTAGGAAGACTAAGAAACAGATAATACTTTAATATGCTTAATGTGAAAACAAACTTTTAAGTAACAGTTATAACTTAGGTGGAAGAGAGAGGGTTTTTTACAACCTATATGTTTTGTCTCAAACACTCTTTTGTTTTCTGTGGAAAAAAAAGAAAATCTACACATTATTAAAGATTCATTTCTAGTGCCAATCTTTCTACTTTCCCACAAAGCTTTCTTCTAGTCATCACTAAAATTTGTGCACATCTCTATTGTCATCCCTGTATGTTTTATATTTTATTTGTTTTTCTCCATTGCTGAACAGTAAACTACTTGTTCTAGTGACTAACAAGTTTGTGTCCCAAGCTTTTAGTACAGGTAGAGGCATATAAAAGGTTCTCAGAAAACGTGTGTTTAATAGATGGATGGTCAGGTGAAAGAATCAGTTATCTAAATATGCACTGTACTTTCTCTGATAATGGTATTTTAAAGTACAGATAAGATGCAAATGATGGAAATTTTATTTACACAAGCATCAAATGATGGTATTTATGAAGACTATTTTTGAGTCCCTTATATTACACCTATCCTATGATTAATTATGAGTAACTTACCCAAGATTTCCTCATTGATTTAGTTACAGATAGCTATGTAAATATCTATTTGAAAGGACTCTTTTCCACCTAGCAACTTGAACATTACCCCCTCCAAAAAGTTCCTTTCAAAAAGATGCCCATTAAGAGCACATTCTTTACAGAGTGACAAAACAGATGTATTTAGTTCATAAATACAAGTGATTTAATGTGTTTGATGTAGACAGTTTTATTTCAAAAGGGAAACAGTGAGAGGATAATACCTAATGGAAGAATTCTAGACTTTAATGATGAATCAGAGGAGCTGCACTGAGTCTCCCAAACTTTCTCAGCTTGTTTTGCCAGTGTATCTGTAGTCCACGCTATCATGTGCTTTCTAGACCTCCTTCAAGTGGAAAGATTTGTTCCTCAAGTCTATGGACTGACTGCTAGTTGTCAGTCTTTAACTATTCAGCCTCTTCTGAATTGCCTCAGATGAAGTGCACTGCCCCTTGTGAAACCACTTTTTTGGGCAGCCTGCATCAAATATCTGGTTGATATGGAGATGTTAAGTCCAGGCCTTTTGCTCCAACTCATGAAAACTCTGCATGCATGCATGCTATGTCACTTCAGTCATGTCTGACTCTTTGTGACCCCATGGACTTTAGCCCTCCAGGCTCCTCTGTCTATGGGCATCTCCAAGCAGTAATACTGGAGTGGGTTTCCATGCCCTCCTCCAGGGGATCTTCCTGACCTAGGGATCAGATCCAGGTCTCATTATGTTTCCTGAATTGGCAGACAAATTCTTGACCACTAATGCCACCTGGGAAGCCCAGGACATCCCAATTCAAAGATCACTCTAAGACCTTCAGAGACTACATTAAGTGCAACTTCTTCCCCTGTCCGTTTCTGCTTCTTTCCTTCCCCTTACCAGTGTTGATCCCAAAGGTATTCCTTATTATTTCCCAGGTACGTTAATCTTATCTCACAGTCAGCTTCCTGGAGAATCCAACCTATGAGGTCATCTATTCACTAGACAGACAAACAGCCTCAGATTTCCCAGAATAAGAGTGTAAACATCTCAAATGGTAAGAACTATGGGTCTCAAATTTCCTCTAATGTCAACCAAGCTGATGTTTTTTGTTTGCTTCTCAAATAGCAGTTAGCCCTTCTGTTATCAACCATACAATTATTAATATGTAAAAAAAGCAATGATACAAACTCCAATATTTAGGTATCACAGTGATCAGGATTCACAGGGTGCTTTCTAACCATATTCTGAAAATTAATTTGTTAATTTTATTACACTAAATTCAAGTCTACAAAAGGATAAAATCTTGCCTTTTTGATTAATTTATTTTTGTCCTACTTAATTTAAGAAAACTCAGCCATGTTTATAGGAATAGTTGAAAAATGTAAATGAAAGAGAGCATCTGGCTTTGGTCAAAAGGAAATTTGACTGAGAAGAGATCATGCATATTCTTTAAGTATATGCTGGCATACAGACTGAACTATTCAGCCAAAGTTCCTGATGGACTTGGGTCAGTCTTAAGGGACGGAACCAAAAAATGTAGGATATGAGACACACCTCAGAGAGTTAAAGATGTGCTCACTCAACATTAGGGACTTTAAATGGAGAAAAAGATAAACTGAGAAGTATATAAGTTGTTTTAATCTATTTCAAATACATTGTTAGAATGATTTCTTTTTTAAAATAAACACATAAACGTATCAATAAACACAATTTTACCTTTTTAATATTTCATTAAAAGCCAGTTTTATTTTTGTTCTTGTTCCATAAACTAATAATCTATAGCAGGAAATCACAATAAAGATGCTAATTGTTAGACTTTGAGGCTAAATTGTACTGGATCCCCAAGCTACGTCTGTTGAAGAAGTAACTGAAGGTTTGATATTGTAAACCACAAGAATGACAGCTTATTGATGTAAGTGAAGATGATGAAGATGAATGTAGATGAATGTAGACATAGAAGAATGAAAGTAAATTTATTCAGTTCTGATGGCAGAGGACTCACAAATAAAGTTTATAGTATCTACCGAAGATCTAGATTTATCCTTAGATCAAAAATGTATATGTGCCTATGTTATCTAGTCAACTGAGCAAAGACATAGACAGGCCTAGGCACAAAAAAATGTGCCATATAATGTCTAGTTTATAAGAATATCTGCTTCTTAGTTCAGTTCAATTCAGTCGCTCAGTCGTGTCCGACTCTTTGAGACCCCACGAATTGCAGAATGCCAGACCTCCCTGTCCATCATCAACTCCCAGAGTTCACTCAAACTAACGTCCACTGAGTCGGTGATGCCATCCAGCCATCTCATCCTCTATCATCCCCTTCTCCTCTTGCCCCCAATCCCATCTAGAATCAGGGTGTTTTCCAATGAATCAACTCTTCGCATAAGGTGGATAAAGTATTGGAGTTTCAGCTTTAGCATCAGTCCTTCCAGTGAACACCCAGGACTAAATTCCTTTAGAATGGACTGGTTGGATCTCCTTGCAGTCCAAGGGATTCTCAAGAGTCTTCTCCAACACCACAGTTCAAAAGCATAAATTCTTTGGTGCTCAGCTTTCTCCACAATCCAACTCTCACATCCATAGATGACCACTGGAGAAACCATAGCCTTGACTAGATGGACCTTTGCTGGCAAAGTAATATCTCTGCTTTTGAATATGCTATCTAGGTTGGTCATAACTTTCCTTCCAAGGAATAAGTGCCTTTTAATTTCATGGCTGCAATCACCATCTGCAGTGATTTTGGAGCCCCAAAAAATAAATTCTTACACTGTTTCCACTGTTTCCCCATCTATTTCCCATGAAGTGATAGGACCAGATGCCATGATCTTAGTTTTCTGAATGTTGAGCTTTAAGCCAACTTTTTCACTCTCCTCTTTCACTTTCGTCAAGAGGCTTTTTAGTTCCTCTTCACT
>NW_011495048.1:401596-403381 GCF_000754665.1 Bison bison bison | reverse complement strand
TGTATATCTGAGGTTATTGATACTTCTCCTGGCAATCTTGATTCCAGCTTGTGCTTCTTCTAGCCCAGCATTTCTCATGATGTTCTCTGCATATAAGTTAAATAAGCAGGGTGACAATATACAGCCTTGACGTACTCCTTTTTCCACTTGGAACCAGTCTGTTGTTCCATGTCCAGTTCTAACTTTTGCATCCTGACCTGCATATAGGTTTCTAGTTAGCATTAAAATTCATTATTGTTGTTGTACATTACATGGATTTGGGCAAATTTAAAGTGGAATGTATTGACCATTATAACATCACCCTAAATATTTTTCTTTTTTCTAAAAATTTTCTGTGTACCACCTATTCATCCCTCCCTCCAACAACCCCTTATTTTTTATTGTCTCCATAGTTTTGCTTCTTACAGAATGTTGTATAATTGAAATCATAAAGTATGTAGCCTTTTACAATTACATTTTACTTCCTTTAGAAATATGTAGTTAAGTTTCCTCCATATCTTATCCTGGCTTGATGTTGTTCATTCGCTCAGTTCAGTTCAAGTCAGTCACTCAGTCATGTCCAACTCTTTGTGACCCCATGGACTGCAGTACACCAGGCCTCCCTGTCCATCACCAACTCCCAGAGCTTGTTCAAATTCATGTTCATTGGGTTGGTGATGCCATCCAACCATCCCATCCTCTGTCATCCCCTTCTCTTCCTGCCCTCAATCTTTCCCAGCATGAGGGTCTTTTCCAATGAGTCTTTGCATCAGGTGGACAAAGTACTGGAGTTTCAGCTTCAACATCAGTCCTTCCAATGAACACCCAGGACTGATCTCTTTTAGGATGTACTGGTTGGATCTCCTTACAGTCTATGGTACTCTCAAGAGTCTTCTCTAACACCACAGTTCAAAAGCATCAGTTATTCACACTCAGCTTTATTTATGGTCCAATTCTCAAATCCATACATGATTAATGGAAAGACCATAGTTTTGACTAGATGGTCCTTTGTTGGCAAAGTAATGTCTCTACTTTTGAATATGTTATCTAGGTTGGTCGTAGCTTTTCTTCCAAATAGCAAGCATCTTTTAATTTCATGGCTGCAGTCACCAACTTCAGAGACTTTGGAGCCCAAGAAAATAAAGTCTGTAATTGTTTCTATTGCTTCCCCATGTATTTGCCATGAAGTGATAGGACAGGATGGCATGATCTTAGTTTTTTGAATACTGAGTTTTTTTTTAATTTTATTTTATTTTAAAACTTTACAATATTATATTAGTTTTGCCAAATATCGAAATGAATCCGCCACAAGTATACATGTGTTCCCCATCCTGAACCCTCCTCCCTCCTCCCTCCCCTACCCTCCCTCTGGGTCGTCCCAGTGCACCAGCCCCAAGCATCCAGTACTGTGCATCAAACCTGGACTGGTGACTCGTTTCATACATGATATTATACATGTTTCAATGCTGTTCTCCCAAATCTCCCCTCCCTCTCCCTCTCCCACAGAGTCCATAAGACTGATCTATACATCGGTGTCTCTTTTGCTGTCTCGTACACAGGGTTATTGTTAGCATCTTTCTAAATTCCATATATATGTATTAGTATACTGTATTGGTGTTTTTCTTTCTGGCTTACTTCACTCTGTATAATAGGTTCCAGTTTTATCCATCTCATTAGAACTGATTCAAATGTATTCTTTTTAATGGCTGAGTAATACTCCATTGTGTATATGTACCACTGCTTTCTTATCCATTCATCTGCTGATGGGCATCTAGGTTGCTTCCATGTCCTGGCTATTATAAACCT
>NW_011495048.1:398315-401351 GCF_000754665.1 Bison bison bison | reverse complement strand
TTTGTTAGCCATCTGTATGTCTTCTTTGGAGAAATGTCTATTTAGTTCTTTGGCCCATTTTTTGATTGGGTCATTTATTTTTCTGGAGTTGAGCTGTAGGAGTTGCTTGTATATTTTTGAGATAAGTTGTTTGTCCATTGCTTCATTTGCTTTTTCGTTCTCCTCTTTCACTTTCATTAAGAGGCTCTTCTTCACTTTCTGCCATGAGGCTTGATTGCTCATTTCTTTTAGTACTAAATAATATTCCACCGTTTATTTATCCATTCACCTACAGAAAGACATCTTGGTTACTTTTGAATTTTGGTAATTGTAAATAAAGCTGCTATAAACATTTGATTAATTGGAAAGAATCCCTGATGAGAGATTGAAGCTAAAAGCAGAAGGGATGGCAGAGGATGAGATGGCAAGATACCGTCAGCTATTCAATGGGTATGAATTTGAGCAAACTCTGGGAGACAGTGGAAAACAGAGGAGCCTGGCATGCTACAGTCCATGGGGTTGCAAAAATTCAGTCATGATTTAGTGACTGAGAAACAACAACATAAATATCTATGAGCAGGTTTTTATGTGGACATGCATTTTCAGCTCATTTGGGTAAATGACAAGGAGCATCATTGCTAGATCAAATGATAAGGGTATGTCTAATTTTGTAAGAAATCTTATTTTCTTCCAAAGTGACTGCACTGTTTTGCATTTCCAGCAAATTGATGAGAGTTCTGATAGCTTTGCATTCTTGCCAGTATTTACTATGTCAGTGTCCTGGATTTGACAATCTTAACAGGTATGCACTGGAATCTAATTGTTGCTTAATTTGCACTTCCCTGATAATATTTCATGTGAGTAAATTTTTACATGCTTTTTTGTTACATGTATCTTTGTTGATGAGACATCTGTTAATGTTTATGGACCATTTTAAGTGGGTTGTTTATTATTTTTTATATTTAGGAATAATTTGACAATTTTGGGTAACAGTTCTTTATCAGATGTGTTTTTTACAAATATTTCCTCCCAGTGTGTGGCATGTTTTCTCATTCTCTCAAAATTGTCTTTTTAGGAGAAAAAGTTTTTAATAATTAAAAAATCTAACGTCAATTATTTGTTTCATGTATTATACCTTTTGTTTGTATCAAAAGCTCAATGCCATACCCAAGGTCATGTAACTTTCCTCCTATGTGTTACCTTCTAGGATTTTTATAGTTTTTATATTTTACATTTACGTCTGTGGTCCACTGTCTCTCTCTCTCTCTCTCTTTTTTTTTTTTTTTGGTATACTGAGTTCCAGTTAAATTGGTGTGGTTTTAAGGTACTGATTTTGTGCTTATTTGTTACAATAACACAAGAAAAATTAAAACGTCTTCACTTGAACTCTTGGTTCTATTGCTTGTAGCCAAACTGTAATTTTAAAATCTTTATTTGAAGAACAGTTTTTCATCCAATTCAATTTATTTTTGCATATTTTATAAGAACATTTAGTTAAATTCTCTTTTGAAATAATTATAAAATATATTATGCCAGAACTTCTAGAAATTTCTGATTATCTTAGATAAACATAATCAATAACTTGGAGATTATGCATGTATGAAGCTGATAGGCATAGATTCCACTTTGACTTTGAAGGATGTTATCATATTTAAAATCTATTCCTATAGGGACCAGAAGAAAGCAGGACTAGCAATACTTATATCAGGTAAAGTAGACTTTAAAACAAAGGCTGTGAAAAGAGACAAAGATGGTCACTACATAATGATCAAAGGATCAATCCAAGAAGAAGATATAACAATTATAAATATATATGCACCCAACACGGGAGCGCCACAATATGTAAGACAAATGCTAACAAGTATGAAAGGAGAAATTAACAATAACACAATAATAGGGGGAGACTTTAATACCCCACTCACACCTATGGATAGATCAACTGAACAGAAAATTAACAAGGACACACAAACTTTAAACGATACAATAGATCAGTTAGACCTAATTGATATCTATAGGACATTTCATCCCAAAACAATGAATTTCACCTTTTTCTCAAGCGCACATGGAACCTTCTCCAGGATAGATCACATCCTAGGCCATAAATCTAGCCTTGGTAAATTCAAAAAAATAGAAATCATTCCAAGCATCTTTTCTGACCACAATGCAGTAAGATTAGATCTCAATTACAGGAGAAAAACTATTAAAAATTCCAACATATGGAGGCTGAACAACATGCTGCTGAATAACCAACAAATCACAGAAGAAATCAAAAAAGAAATCAAAATTTGCATAGAAACGAATGAAAATGAAAACACAACAACCCAAAACCTATGGGACACTTTAAAAGCAGTCCTAAGGGGAAAATTCATAGCAATACAGGCATACCTCAAGAAACAAGAAAAAAGTCAAATAAGTAACCTAACCATACACCTAAAGCAACTAGAAAAGGAAGAAGTGAAGAACCCCAGGGTTAGTAGAAGGAAAGAAATCTTAAAAATTAGGGCAGAAATAAATGCAAAAGAAACAAAAGAGACTATAGCAAAAATCAACAAAGCCAATAGCTGGTTCTTTGAAAGGATAAATAGAATTGACAAACCATTAGCCTGACTCATCAAGAAACAAAGGGAGAAAAATCAAATCAATAAAATTAGAAATGAAAATGGAGAGATCACAACAGACAACACAGAAATACAAAGGATCATAAGAGACTACTATCAACAATTATATGCCAATAAAATGGACAACGTGGAAGAAATAGACAAATTCTTAGAAAAGCACAACTTTCCAAAACTCGACCAGGAAGAAATAGAAAATCTTAACAGACCCATCACAAGCACGGAAATTGAAACTGTAATCAAAAATCTTCCAGCAAACAAAAGCCCAGTTCCAGATGGCTTCACAGCTGAATTCTACCAAAAATTTAAGAAGAGCTAACACCTATCCTGCTCAAACTCTTCCAGAAAATTGCAGAGGAAGGTAAACTTCCAAACTCATTCTATGAGGCCACCATCACCCTAATACCACCCCTGACAAAGATCCAACAAAAAAAGAAAACTA
>NW_011495048.1:396715-397837 GCF_000754665.1 Bison bison bison | reverse complement strand
CCACATTAACAAATTGAAAATAAAAACCATATGATTATCTCAATAGATGCAGAGAAAGCCTTTGACAAAATCAACATCCATTTATGATAAAAAAAAAACTCTCCAGAAAGCAGGAATAGAAGGGACATACCTCAACATAATAAAAGCTATATATGACAAACCCACAGCAAACATTATCCTCAATGGTGAAAAATTGAAAGCATTTCCCTCTAAAGTCAGGAACAAGACAAGGGTGCCCACTTTCACCTTTACTATTCAACATAGTTTTGGAAGTTTTGGCCACAGCAATCAGGGCAGAAAAAGAAATAAAAGGAATCCAAATTGGAAAAGAAGAAGTTAAAACTCTCACTGTTTGCAGATGACATGATCCTCTACATAGAAAACCCTAAAGACTCCACCAGAAAATTACTAGAACTAATCAATGATTATAGTAAAGTTGCAGGATATAAAATCAACACACAGAAATCCCTTGCATTCCTATACACTAACAATGAGAAAACAGAAAGAGAAATTAAGGAAACAATTCCATTCACCATTGCAATGGAAAGAATAAAATACTTAGGAATATATCTACCTAAAGAATCTAAAGACCTATATATAGAAAACTATAAAACACTGGTGAAAGAAATCAAAGAGGACACTAATAGATGGAGAAATATACCATGTTCATGGATTGGAAGAATCAATATAGTGAAAATGAGTATACTACCCAAAGCAATTTATAGATTCAATGCAATCCCCATCAAGCTACCAATGGTATTCTTCACAGAGCTAGAACAAATAATTTCACAATTTGTATGGAAATACAAAAAACCTCGAATAGCCAAGGCTATCTTGAGAAAGAAGAAGGGAACTGGAGGAATCAACCTACCTGACTTCAGGCTCTACTACAAAGCCACAGTTATCAAGACAGTATGGTACTGGCACCAAGACAGAAATATTGATCAATGGAACAAAATAGAAAGCCCAGAGATAAATCCACGCACATATGGACACCTTATCTTTGACAAAGGAGGCAAGAATATACAATGGATTAAAGACAATCTCTTTAATAAGTGGTGCTGGGAAAACTGGTCAACCACCTGTAAAAGAATGAAACTAGAACACTTTCTAACACCATAC
>NW_011495048.1:381724-395819 GCF_000754665.1 Bison bison bison | reverse complement strand
TGGCATTGAAACATGTATAATATCATGTATGAAACGAGTCGCCAGTCCAGGTTTGATGCACAATACTGGATGCTTGGGGCTGGTGCACTGGGATGACCCAGAGGGAGGGTATGGGGAGGGAGGAGGGAGGAGGGTTCAGGATGGGGAGCACAGGTATACCTGTGGCAGATTCATTTTGATGTTTGGCAAAACTAATATAATATTGTAAAGTTTAAAAATAAAATAAAATTAAAAAAAAATCTATTCCTGCTCTCTACTGTCACTGATATTACTGCCCTTTTATAGACCAACGTGGGCTGAAGAAGGCAGTCCATCCTAAAGGAAATAAGTCTTGAATATTCACTGGAAGGACTGATGCTGAAGCTGAAGCTCCAATACTTTGGCCACCTGATGTGAAGAACTGACTCATTTTAAAGACCCTGATGCTGGGAAAGATTGAAGGTGGGAGGAGAAGCGGACAATGGGGGATGAGATGGTTGGATGGCATCACCGACTCAATGAACATGAGTTTGAGTAAACTCCAGGAGCTGGTGATGGACAGGGAAGCCTGGAATGCTGCAACTCATGGGGTCACAAAGAGTCAAACATGACTGAGCAACTGAACTCAACTGATGGGCCAACATACAAAAAACACCGAGGTACATTTGTTTCTCTTGAGATCACAAAAACTCCCAGTTTTCTTGGGATTCCCAGTGTTTTCACAGGCTCCCATTCCATCGCCCAAAACATAGCATGTATGCCTTCCTAAATCTATCCCTTAGTCTTAGAATGTATTGATACTTGGAAAAGAAGGGGGGAATTACTAGGCAAATTGCCATCTTTCTCTTCTTGCCCTTTCTTTCCATGCAGATCCTTAAGACTTTTTTTCCCAATCAGTCCCTTACTTAAGGCATGCAAAATTATTAGATTAGAAGATATTTATATTTATCACCTTCTTATAGTGAAATATCACAATTAAGACTATTTTATAACCATATGAAGATCCATTACCTATATCATGTTTTTCCCTTAAAATATCCATCTAATCAACAGATCTCCTCTTATTAGTTCATTATTTAGAGCAACTCCCTAAGTCTGAAAATAAGAAAAGATAAATTGTTACAAAAATAGAGTATTCTTTTTTTTTTTTCTTTGTTATAGTTATAGCCATAATTAAGATGTTTGCCTCATATTTGTGGTCAATGCTGTTTCCTTTCAATTCTTCCCAAATGGCAATTTCATCTTTTTCCTGTGTCATGCTTTAACTCCTTTCCTCTACTTTCAAGGAAATAAAATTTACCTTTTCCTCAAAGAAGTTTTGAGTTGCTTGATTTAGATTTTGAACATGGGTTGGCAGCTTATCAATGAGATCAGAGTTATAGTTCTTGCCTGTGTGTGCATCACTGTAAATTTTTGAAAAGTTAATAGAGATTTCATTCCCTAAGAAACAATGGTTCAACTCTCAAAGCAATGATTTCATTCTACCCTTCCCAGGCTTTCTTTTCTATAACTATTGCTTATCTGGAATTCTGGCCTTAAGTCACATTGGAATGTTTTAATATAATGAAATGCATATTCTAGTATATCTTTAATAGTTTAGAGGAAATAACATTTCCAGCAATATTGATTCCTCGTGTGAAGCTGAATATTTGTTCCTGGGAAAACACAGTCTATGATGTTATGACATCTTTTGAAAGTTCAGGCTGCCAGGTGATCCTTTCCTGGCCTTAATTCAAACTATTTATTAATGAAATATCCTTTGTCTTAACTAAGCAGACTAGCTTATAAAACAGATTATTGAAAATTACTATCTCAAGAATATTTTCATGTTTGTAATTTGTTAACTCTTTTCTGTCAAGTAGTAAAAAGTAAACCATATTTTCCCAGTCCCAAATTTTCTCTTAGTCTCCTCAGACTACTGAGAAAATGTTTTAATAAACATTGCTATGTGTTTTTCTTTAAGCTCCTATATTATCATTCAAAGTCTGAATGATATGGGTTTCCAGAGATTTGGAGAGTGGCTGACCTTAGACCATAACTAGAAATAATTGGATCATCTCATGAGCTAAACCCTTTCACTTAAATCAGGAATATGGTGAAGAAATTAGTTTCTGTCACTCTTTTAGGAGGCTGGGGAGGACTGTCTCAGCTTGAATTCAAGAAAGAAAAAAAAATCAGAGAAATTGTTCTATGTTCATGATCCTCTCTGTACAATTTCTAATTAAACATCTACAATAAAGAGAAAGAACCCTGCATAAAAACACCACAGATACTAGTCTTGCAGTCTTCAATTTCTATTATGTGTGTGTGTGTGTGTGTGTGTGTGTGTTCAGTCATGTCCAACTCTTTGCCATCCCATGTACTGTAGCCTACCAGTCTACTCTACCCATGGAATTTTCCAGCTGAGAATGCTGGATGGGGTTGCCATTTCCTATTCCAGGTGATCTTCTTGACCAAGGAATCAAGCTTTCATCTTTTGTGTTTCCTGCATTAGCAGGCAGATTCTTTACCACTGTGCTGGGGCTTTAATGGTGACCCAGGGGTAAAGAATCTGCCTGCAATGCAGGAGCCACAGAAGATGTGGGTTCAACCTCTGGGTCAGGAAGATCTGCTGGAGGAAGCCATAGCAACCCACTCCGGTATTCTTGTCTGTTGAATTCCATGGACAGAGAAACCTGGTGGGTTACAGTCCATAGGTTTGCAGAGCCAGACAGGGCTGAAGTGACTTAGCAAGCATGCTTGAACCTTTAGATTCAAATAAATACCACAAACATTATAAAACCTGATCCTATCCAAGACCATCTTCACCCTGTCTGAATTATAGTCCATAGTTTCCAACTCTAGAGTACATCAAAATTTTGTAAATGCTTATGAAAAATTTAGACACCTAGAGGGTACAAAGTTCTGAATTTTTAACCATTGCCTATAAGATGTTCAGTTATAGGTGGTTTGACTTAGTTCTAAAGAATAAACATCCCAAGATTTGCAAGATACTATCATAGCCAAATTTAGATTTATAAAGCGGTCATATGAGTTTAGATAATAATATCTAAATGTATATGTGTGTTTGTGTTAGTCGCCCAATCGTGTCTGACTCTGTGCGACCCCATAGACTGTAGCCCACCAGGCTCCTATGTCCATGGGTTTCTCCAGGCAAGAATACTGGAGTGGGTTCCCATTTCCTCCTCCAGGAAAAATTCCCTACCCAGGTATGGAACCAGCATCTGTTAAATCTGACCTACATTGGCAGATGGATTCTTTACTTCTAGCACCATCTGGGATTCATTATATTCTAAGCATTGTTCTAAGTGCATTGTTTGTTAAATCCTATTTGTTAACATAGTATTGTGTGTTATTAGTTTTGTCTGCTTAGTAGCTAAGTTGTGTCTGACTCTTTTGGGACCCCATGGACAGTAACCTGTCAGGCTCCTCTGTCATGGGATTTCCCGTAAGAATACTAGAATGTGTTGCCTTTTCCTCCTCCAGAAGATCTTCCCAACCCAGGGATTAAACCCGCTTTCTGCATTGGAAGGTGGTTTCTTTACCAATGAGCCACCAGGGAAGCGCTATTGCATATGAATATCACATGTTTAATCATACAAAAATATAATGGGATAAGTACTACTACTGCTAAGTAGTGCTAAGTACTACAATTGCTAAGAGAGAAACAGTTACCAGGATATTAAGAATCTAAGCAATTTATCCAATATCACTTGGTTAGTTCCAGCTGACATTTAGCCCCAGGCAAGCTGGTTCCCAATCCATATACACCAAGATGGTTTTAGAAAAGGCAGAGGAACCAGAAAACAAATTGCCAAGATCCACTGAATAATTGATAAAGTTCCAGAAAAACATCTACTTCTGCTTTGTTTACTAGGCCAGTGCTGGGCTGGATGAAGTACAAGCTGGAATCATGATTGCCAGGAGAAATATTGATAACCTCAGATATGCAGATGACACCATCCTCATGGCAGAAAGCAAAGAAGAACTGAAGAGCCTCTTGATGAAAGTGAAAGAGGAGAGTGAAAAATTTGGCTTAAAACTTAACGTTCAGAAAACTAAGATCATCTGGTCCCATCATGTCATGGCAAACAAATGGGGAAACAGTGACACACTTCATTTGGGGGGGCTCTGAAATCACTGTAGATGGTAACTGCAGCCATGAATTAAAAGATGCTTGCTCTCCTTGGAAGAAGAGTTATGACCAACCTAGAAAGCATATTAAAAAGCAAAGATATTACTTTGCCAACAAAGATCAGTTTGGTCGAAGCTTTGGTTTTTCCAGTAGTCATGTACAGATGTGAGAGTTGGACTATAAAGAAAGCTGATCACCAAATAATTGATGCTTTTGAACTGTGGTATTGGAGAAGACTCTTGAGAGTCCCTTGAACTGCAAGGAGATTCAACCAGTCAATTCTAATCAGTCCTGAATATTCATTGGAAGGACTGATGCTAAAACTGAAACTCCAATATTATGGCCACCTGATGAGAACTGACTCACTAGAAAAGACTCTTATGCTGGGGAAGATTGAAGGTGGGAGGAGAAGGGGATAACAGAGGATGAGATGGTTGGATGGCATCACCGACTCAATGAACATGAATTTGAATAAATGCCGGGAGTTCATGATGGACAAGGAAGCCTGGCATGCTGCAGTCCATGGGGTCACAAAAAATCAGACACAACTGAGTGACTAAAATGATAACTGGTTCAGATGGTAAAGAATCTGCGTGCAATGCGGGAGACCCGAGTTCAATCCCTGGGTCAGGAAGATCCCCTGGAGAAGGGAATGGCAAACCACTGCAATATTCTTGCCTGGAGAATCCTATCAACAGAGAAGCCTGGTGGGCTATAATGCATGTAGTGGCAAGTAGTTGGACACGACTAAAGCAACTTAGCATGCACAAGCTGGCTCTAGAGACCATGTTTTTATTCATCACTTTATATTGTCAATTACACACTAATCACCAAACCTGCTTAGAATCTTGACTATCATCAACCTGGATATCCCAATCCATATGCACCAAATGTTTTCTTATCCTTCAGAATCTCTTCTGTAACACCCTCGAGATCTTGGCACTTTTAACACTGTGTTCTCCTGTGAAGGAGAAGAGAGTGTCAGAAGATAATATGATTAGATGGCATCACCAATGCAGTGGACATGAACCTGGGCAAATTCCAGGAGGTGGTGAGGGACAGGCAGGCCTGGCATGCTGCAGTCCATGGGGTTGCAAAGAAAGAGTCAAATACCACTGGGCAACTGAACAATGACAACATTCCTGTGATTAATTATTTTATATAGACAGGAAGGACCCAGGGAACTCTTTCATAACTGGGATATGACACTTGCATTTACACCTGCCACTGAGGATGGGTCATGGCATTTTTCCAGTTTATAAGGGATAACACTATGGTGAGACATTTATTTAAAATGGTCTATCTGTGTGTGACCCTGGAATTAAAATGTGGCCGTATTTTCTGGGCAAACTTTTAGTTGTATGGGATAAAGAGAAAGAATCTATCTAGAGTAGAAAGTGGTAAAATCCAGGTTAAGAATGAAATGATTTTAGGCAGAAGGTTAATGGGAAATTTTGAGTCAATAAAAGTGGCCAATTATTTCATCAAGACATTAAGAATATATATAATATAATTGCCAAAGGAGAGAAGATACACATATGAGATCAAAGTAGAAGCAAAAAAAAAGTTAAACAAAAGTAAATATATGACAGTTTCTGAAGTAAGCTAAGTGATTTTTTTTCATGCCCTTAAAAAGTAAAGTTAGGAAGGAAAAGGTCTAGTGTATGCCAACATCAGTCAAAAGGTTTGACAGAAAGCCAAAGCAGCCACTTTCCCAATATTACTGCCTTCATATTTATGTTAGCACAAGTCATTTATCATCAATTTCAGTGCTGTTCAAGAAGCAGGATCACATTTATTAAAAAATTTACTATCATATTGCATATAGTAAATCTATGGTTCTTAAACAGAGAATATTCCCAAGGAAGGATAAAAATACGTGAGCAGTGAATTACTTTATATCAAGGTTGTTGATCAAATCTTAATGAAATGAGAAAATCACCTCGCTTATGGTCTCATCCTTTAAGGAATTACATGAGTAAATAATGACATTTACAAGATCATCAATAAATCAATTACTATGTAATTAAATTGAATGTATTTAAATCATAGCCTTTTGATTTTTATTCAAACTAGAATATTGTGGAACTTTAATTGGGAGACCTTTTTTTCATATTCTAACATCTTTTTTAATTTACTAATTTTTTAATTGAAGGATAATTGCTTTGAAACATTTGTTGGTTTCTGCCATACATCAACATGATTTAGCCATAGGTATATGTATGTCCCCTCCCTCTTGTGCCTCCCTCCTACCCCTTCTAACCCCTCTAGATTGTTACAAAGCCCCTGTTTGAGTTCCCTGAGTCATACAGCAAATTCCCATTAGCTATCTATTTTACATATGGTAGTGTGTGTACTTAGCAGATAGAAAGGCTGCTTGATAGAGAAATTAGTAAGCATGTGATCAAACTACGGAGGCCCATAAACCAGACAACGCTAATGTAAAGTGCCTGGAAGGGACCAAGCTGCAGATAATGAAAGAGCATTTATGATACTGGGAGACAATGACAACACTCAATAGATGACATTCAGCCAAGTAGTTGACATGAGAAAGGACCAGATGTTCAAATACACATTTGCAGAATGTAAGAGGAAGATACATGATTTACTGTTGTCAGACAGAATGAAAATAAGGATAAGGGAGACAATCTACATCAAGGATGTTTTCCTTTGGGGTGTTCTGGCAAGGTTCATAAAGAAAATGCAGGGATCAATTAGATTTAACAACACCCTCCTCTCACCCTGGCCTGTTATTTGTCCTTCATAATGTGAAGTGTGACCAAAGACTTACTCTGGAGTTGCTTTGTTTTTCCTCACAAATGAATTTGAATAGTCAAAATGGGTAACTTGTATAGTTGATTAAGAAAAAAGGAAACACAATGTTAGGAAACATGATACAATGTTGTTTATTGTTTAGGCATCTTTTTCATCTTTTTCTATGACCCATGGGAGCAACTTTTTTCTCATTCTTAACCAAAAATTAAAAAAAAAAAAAAGAGGAAAACAAAAAGTGAGGAAGAGGCTTTGTCTCACAGGTCTGCTATCTTTTTTTCATTACTTTTGCTTTCTTTATCAGTGATTCTGGAATGTCATTTCTTCATCACATCGTCATGGTTGACACATTTTCTATGGAACCAAACAACAATATAACCAAAGCAAAGCAAAACAATGGTAGTCTATAAACTGTTGATTCAGTTACATGACCATTTAACTCAATCTACTTTTTCTTCTCATTTCATTAAGTAGAAATGAAATAAGTGTCTAAACTTAGTCAATTTATGAGGACAAAGGAAAACAGAAGCTGGTCTGAGGGTCAACTCAAATTTAACTCTGGCCGGTTTTAGAAATCTCTTACAGTTGTGTGTGGTAGGATTGACAGGCTGATAATGAGTTTACCCTTCATTTTTGATAGCCCGTACTGATGTTGTTTTGCTTTTGTGCATCTTGAAAAACAGCTCCCATGTGCTAGCTTTTCCAATGTTACTTGAGGATTCCGTGATACCTGTGAACATGAACAGGTTAACCCCAGAAGAAGAAATATAAATGAACAATAAATGGAGTAAAATGTTTACTGAAATTCTTTATGGTTGAAGAGAATAAATAAACTGACTTTTCTCCAGTTATGTTGGTAATGTGTATGTGTGTGTTAATTTACTTAATATCCAGTGGCAAATAAACTGAAGAAAATCTAAATGCATTCAGTATGAATATGTTAGTGTATAGTAGAGCCAGAACGTGAAATAGGGAGACTTAAAAGGAATGATTTTCAAGTATATTGTTTTCAAAAGATATGTAAGACAGAGTGATTTTGTAAATCAATTTGTGTAGCACTGTGTATCATCTTCTTAAGACTGGAAAAATAAAACAAAGCAGATATACATTGATAAGGGCACAATTGAGATAGCACTGACTATTTTTGGATTCTAATAAATGGGAGATTTAGGACATAATTCTTTAAGGTAGGGTGGGTGTACATGTGTGTGCATGTGTGTGTGAATTATGTTTTTTTCTATACGTTTCACAAAATTTTTACATAATGTTTTTGTTTAGTTACTAAGTCATGTCCAACTCTTTGCGACCCCATGAACTATAGCCCACCAGGCTCCTCTGTCTGTAGGATTCTCTAGGTAAGAATACTGGAGTAGGTTGCCATTTCCTTCTCCAGGGGATCTTCCTGACCCAGGGATCAAACCCAAGTCTCCTGCATTGACAGCCAGATTCTTTACCAGTGAGCCATCAGGGAAGTCCTTTTACATAAGTCTAAATAAATATACACAAGCAAACACAGGTACACATGTGTGTTTATGCATGCATAATCCTCTGGTTTGATGTCCACCTTTTTTCTGGCTTCTGTAATTTGCAGTGACCTTTTGACACTGCAGCCATGAAATTAAAAGATGATTACTCCTTGGAAGGAAAGTTATGACCAACCTAGATAGCATATACAAAAGCAGAGACATTACTTTGCCAACAAAGGTTTGTCTAGTCAAGGCTATGGTTTTTCCTGTGGTCATGTATGGATGTGAGTTGGACTGTGAAGAAGGCTGAGCGCCAAAGAAGTGATGCTTTTGAATGCGGTGTTGGAGAAGACTCTTGAGAGTCCCTTGGACTGCAAGGAGATCCACCATTCCATTTTGAAGGAGACCAGCTCTGGAATTTCTTTGGAAGGAATGATACTAAAGCTGAAACTCCAGTACTTTGGCCACCTCATGAGAAGAGTTGACTCATTGGAAAAGACCCTAATGCTGGGAGGGATTGGGGGCAGGAAGAGAAGGGGACGACAGAGGATGAGATGGCTGGATGGCATCACTGACCTGATGGACATGAGTCTGAGTGAACTCCGGGAGTTGGTGATGGACAGGGAGGCCTGGCGTGCTGCGATTCATGGGGTCGCAAAGAGTCGGACATGACTGAGTGACTGAACTGAACTGAACTTTGACTAAATCGGGGGAAAAATAGTAGTTTTTATTTCTAAAACCATGAATACACTAATCTCAAGAGGGATATAGATGTATTCTCAGTGAATACCAACTAGAATATTTTACAAACTGGATAGCATACATGTATCTCCTCTGTCAGATTTCTAATTATTTGCTAGTTATGATGTGGACGCTTTTTGTCAAGGAGACTTGAGTCCTTGTGATTTTTGCAGATGACTTTTCTATGCCTGTAGTTTCTTGTGGGGTCTTAAGTTTCATCAGATACTCTTAATTCTTTAAATAAATCAGCTTTGTGGCTTTAGCTGGTTAGAGTAGAAACCAAGCACTTGCACCAAAATGACTGATATTTAAGGATTTTGTTATTAAGTCTTTTATTGTAAAACATATATAGACATCTATTTCTCATAATCGGTATTGCAATCTAAAGGTTCTCTCTTGCAAAGTCTGCCTGAGGTAAAATTACAATAATAGCTATCACATACTAAATGCTGAGTATATGTCAGTATTTTTAGATTTGTTATTGTTAATTTTCTTAAGAATTCTGTGACAGAGATATTTTTTAAAGTTTTTCCTTCTTCTCTCCATCTCTCATATCTTTGCTTCATTCCATCTATCTTTACATTATTCCTTCCTTCCAAAAATACTCCCTACTTAAATTAGCATTTCTTTACCATCTCAGACCATGGTGATTTATTAAACTACAATCACCAGCTATCATAGATATCTATACCATGCACTGGACAATTAAACATTAACTTGATGATATATGATATTCTTCATTGTTTTTTTGAGCTATTCTACTATTTATATCCTGTTACCTAACTTCAGGCATTATGGCCTTGTGTATTTTTTAATGTCACCCTTTATTGCTTATTTCATAAAATTCTACCTTGCATTTTAAGTGTTACACACATTTCAAAGTTTCTTTTCATGTATTGGTATGTTTTATCTTCACAACAATTCATGAAATAGCATTGGGTGTATGTTACTTTCTCTCTTTGAGAGGTAGAGATAATATACTAAATGATTAAGTCAGGTTTACCCAGAAGCGTTTGGAATAAGATCCATAATTCTTACCTAATCATGACTTTTGAGACCACAATGTTTAATTTAGTTATGTGTTGCTGTTAGTATTTTGTGAAGTGAAATTTACATTTTTGCCTTTGTTTCGTCTTTGAACAAATACATGTATGCTATACAAAGAAGAGTAGTTCCCTTCTCATTCTAATAGGGCGTAAAACACTAAAGATCATTGATAATGATCAAAAATTAAAATAACCCTCATTTAACTATCCATGTGGTGAGTCTCAAAGTGGATTGGACTATAGTTAAATAAAACAGCTTTTCTCTATAATTTACATAGTTTATTTTATACACTTAAAAATGTCTTTCTGAAAAGGGTCCTTTGCATCAGTATCCTGCCAAGCCATCTATACCACAAAATGTGCGATCCAGAGACTGTGGTTCCCACTGCTTTACACACCAGCAACACTGAACCCAAAGTTCTGTAAGCTTTCAAATAAATATATTTAAATATGTGCATAAATGAATTTATATATATTACATTTGAAGACATCATTTTTTATTAAATTTATTAAATGTAAAATTTTATTACATTTTTGGTTTTACATAAAACTAAATATTTGAGATCTTATGGCCAATTTACACTTTAATAAATTATTTGTGTGTATGTTAGTCGTTCAGTCCTATCTGACTCTTTGAGACCACATGGACTGTAGCCCACCAAGTGCCTCTGTCCATGGAATTCTCCAGGCAGGAATACTGGAGTGGGTTGCCATTTCCTTTTCCAGGGAATCTTCCTGACCCAGGGATCAAACCCAGGTTTCCTGCATTGCAACTGGATGCTTTACTGTCTGAGCTACTAGAGAAGCCCCATAAATTATTTATACCCTTCTATTTTTAAGTATAATTTGAGCATGATAATTTTTAAAGGTGGTCATATTCATGATGAAGAGAAAGAAGATTTAACATTAAGTCTGAAGTTCTGTCTGCAGAATCTGTCACCTTGAGCTAAACAGTCGACTATTTTAAGTTCACTTTTCTTATAAGTTATACATGATTTAATTCACTTGTTCTAATAACAAATATTTATCAACAATGGCCTGTTATATGCCATGAGTTATGCTAACTGGGTATAATAATGCTTTGCCTTTCAAGAGGTTTGCATGAAAATCAAAAGACAATGTATATGAGAATACCTTATAAAATTTAATGGGCTACAAATATAAGAAATATTTCTGATGCCTTGTAAGGTTTTGAATTGCTTTCTGAAATAGAGAAGACCAAAATTACATTCAGCAGAGCTTTAACATTCAGAGAATTGTGTTGAATTATAATTCTTAGAAATTGCTTTATATTGTGACTTTCTTTAAAACATATTACCCATTTTATCAGAACTTCAGATTCTGTAGCACACTATACAATCAAAACCTCTTTATTAAAGAATTTTTATGCTATTTGTGTGTGTGAGTGTGTGTGACCACCTGTGTATTTTGGGAGAGATTATTCTTGCTATCTCATTAATATTTTCAGTTGAGAGAATTTGCATTTTGAAGCTGGCTGATTCTGTATATATACATATACGTGTGTGTGTGTGTGTACACATATATATTCAGTTCTGTTCAGCACAGTTGCTCAGTCCTGTTCTAATTTTTGCGACCCCATGGATGGCAGCATGCCAGGTTCCTTGATTCATCACCAACTCCCGGAGATTGCTCAAACTCATGTCCTTTAGTCAGTATTGCCATCCAAACATCCTGTCCTCTGTTGTCCCCTTCTCCTCCTGCCTTCAATTTTTCCCAGCATCAGGTTATTTACCAATGAGTCAGTTGTTCGAATTAGGTGGCCAAAGCATTGGAGTTTCAGCTTCCACATGAGTCCTTTCAATGAATATTCAGGACTAATTTCCTTTAGGATTGACAGGTTGAATCTCCTTGCAGTCCAAGGGACTCAAGAGTCTTCTCCAATACCACAGTTCAAAATCATCAATGTTTTGGCACTCAACTTTCTTTATACTCCAGCTCTCACATCCGTCTCACAACTCACATCCAACTCTTCACATCCAGGGAAGGGCATCCCTGGTGGGTCAGAAGGTAAAGCATCTGCCTACAATGCAGCAGACCTGGGCTCGATCCCTGGATTGGGAAGATTCCCTGGAGAAGGAAATGACAACACAGTCCACTATTCTTGCTTGGAAAATCCCATGGATTGAGGAGCCTAGTAAACTCCATGCAACCACAAAGAATTGGACATGACTGAGCAACTGCACTTACACTTCACTTTTCTCACATCCATACAGGACTTCTGGAAAGTTCATAGCTTTGACTAGATGGACTTATGTTGGCAAAATAATATCTCTGCTTTTTAAATATGCTGTCTAGGTTGGTCATAGCTTTGCTTCCAAGGAGCAAGTGTCTTTTAAAGTCATGGCTGCAATTACTATCTGCAGTGATTTTGGAGCCCCCAAAAATAAAGTTTCTCACTGTTTCCACTGTTACCCTATCTATCTGCCATGAAGAGATGGGAACAGATGCCACGATATTAATTTTCTGAATGTTGAATTTTAAGCCAACTTTAAACTCTCCTCTTTCACTTTCATCAAGAGGCTTTTTAGTTCCTCTTCACTTTCTGCCATAAAGATCGTGTCATCTGCATATCTGAGGTTATTGATATTTATCCTGGCAATCTTGCTTCCAGCTTGTGCTTCATCCAGCCCAACATTTCACATGGCATACTCAGCATAGTGGGCCTTAGGAAACATCACTATGAACAAACCTAATGGAGGGGATGGAATTCCATTTGAGCTATTTCAAATCCTGAAAGATGATGCTGTGAGAGTGCTGCATGCAATATGCTAGCAAATTTGGAAAACTCCGCAGTGGCCACAGGACTGGAAAAGGTCAGTTTTCATTCCAATCCCAAAGAAAGGCAATCCCAAAGAATGCTCAAACTACAGTACAGTTGCACTCATCTCAGATGCTATGGAAGTAATGTTCAAAATTCTTCAAGCCAGGCATCAAGAGTATGTGAACTATCAACTCCCAGATGTTCAAGCTGGATTTAGAAAAGCCAGAGGAACAAGAGAGCAAATTGCCAACATTTGTCGAATCATCAAAAAAATGAGAGAGTTGCTAAAAAGCATCTACTTCTGCTTAATTGACTATACCAAAGCCTTTGACTATGTGGATCCCAGCAAACTGTGGAAATCCTTAAAGAGATGGGAGTACGAGACCACCTGATTGTCCTCCTGGGAAATCTGTATGCAGGTCAAGAAACAACATTTAGAACTGGACATGGAACAACAGACTGGTTCCAAATCGGGAAAGGAATACGTCAAGGCTGTATATTGTCACCTTGCTTATTTAACTTATATGCAGAGTACATCATGAAAAACGCTAGGCTGGATGAAACACAAGTTGGAATGAAGACTACTGGGAGAAATCTCAATAACCTCAGATATGCAGATGACACCACACTTACGGTAGAAAGCAAAAAAGAACTAAGGAGTTTCTTGATGAACGTGAAAGAGGAGAGTGAAAAATTTGGCTTAAAACTCAACATTCAGAAAACTAAGATCATGCCATCTGGTCGCATCAGTTCAGTTCAGTTCAGTTCAGTTGCTCAGTCCTGTCTGGCTCTTTGTGACCCCATGAATCACAGCACGCCAGGCCTCCCTGTCCATCACCAACTCATGGAATTCTCTCAAACTCATGTCCATCGAGTCGGTGATGCCATCCAGCCATCTCATCCTCTGTCGTCCCCTTCTCCTCCTGCCTCCAATCCCTCCCAGCATCAGGGTCTTTTCCAATGAGTCAACTCTTCACATGAGGTGGCCAAAGTATTGGAGTTTCAGCTTTAGCATCAATCCTTCCAAAGAACACCCAGGACTGATCTCCTTTAGAATGGACTGGTTGGATCGCTTTGCAGTCCAAGGGACTCTCAAGAGTCTTCTCCAACACCACAGTTCAAAAGCATCAATTCTTCGGCGCTCAGCTTTCTTCACAGTCCAACTCTCACATCC
>NW_011495048.1:374517-381624 GCF_000754665.1 Bison bison bison | reverse complement strand
CATCCATACATGACCACTGGAAAAACCATAGCCTTGACTAGATGGACCTTTGCTGGCAAAGTAATGTCTCTGCTTTTGAATATGTTATCTAGGTTGGTCATAACTTTCCTTCCAAGGAGTAAGTGTCTTTTAATTTCATGGCTGCAATCACCATCTGCAGTGATTTTGGATCCCCCAAAAATAAAGTCTGACACTGTTTCCCCATCTATTTCCCTATCACTTCATATCAAATAGATGACAATAGAAACAGTGAGAGACTTTATTTTTGGGGGGGGCTCCAAAATCACTACAAATGGTGACTGCAGCCATGACATTGAAAGACGCTTACTCTTTAGAAGAGTTATGACCAATCTAGACAGCGTATTAAAAAGCAGAGACATTACTTTGCCAACAAAGGTCCATCTAGTCAAAGCTTTGGTTTTTCCAATAGTCATGTATGGGTATGAGAGTTGGATTACAAAGAAAGCTGATTACTGAAAATTGATGCTTTTGAACTGTGGTGTTGGAGAATACTCTTGAGAGTTCCTTGGACAGCAAGGAGATTCAACCAGTCCATCCTAAATGAAATCAGTCCTGAATATTCATTGGAAGGACTGAGATGAAGCTGAAATGCCAATATTTTGGCCACCTGATGTGAAGAACTGGAAAAGACCCTGATACTGGGAAATATTGAAGGCGGGAAAACAAGCGGACAGTGAAGGATGAGATGGTTGGATGGCATCACCATAAATGGACATGAGTTTGATTAGGGTCCAGGAGTTGGTGATAGACAGGGATGCTTCACATGCTGTGGTCCATGGGGTGGCAGAGTTGGACACGACTGAATGACTGAACTGAACTGACTGAACTCTGCATAAACGTTAAATTAACAGGGTGATAGTTTACAGCCTTGACATATTCCTTCCTGATTTGGAATCAGTCTGCTTTTCTATGTCCAGTTCTAACTATTGCTTGTTTACCTGCATACTTATTTTTCAGGAGGTAGGTATGGTCCTCTGGTATTTCCATCTCTTTAAGAATTTTCCATGGTTTTTTGTGACCCACACAGTCAAAGGCTGCTGTATAGTCAATAAAACAGAAGTAGAAGTTTTTCTGGAACTCTCTTGCTTTTTTTATTATCCAGCATCCATTGGTTATTTGATCTCTGCTTCCTCTGGCTTTTCTAAATCCAACTTGAACATCTGGAAGTTCTCGGTTAGGGTCATGGTGGAGATTTCTGACAAAATGTGGTCCACTTTTGAAGGGAATGGCAAACCTCTTCAGAATTCCTGTCCTGAGAACTCCATGAACTGTCTGAAAAGGCAAAAAGATATGATACTGAAAGATGAACTCCCCAGGTCGTTAGGTGCCCAATATGCTACTGGAGAAGAGTGAAGAAATAACTGCAGAAGGAATGAAGATACAGAGCCAAAGCAAAAATGACGCCCAATTGTGGATGTGACTGGTGATGGAAGTAAAGTCCCATGTTGTAAAGAACAATACTGTATAGGAACCTTAAATTTTACTTCCATGAATCAAAGTAAATTGAAAGTGGTCAAACAGGAGATGGCAAGAGTAAACACCAGCATTTAGGAATCAGTGAACCTAAATGGACTGGGATGGATGAATTTAATTCAGATGACCATAATATCTACTACTGTGGGCAAGAATCTCTTAGAAGAAATGGAGTGGCCCTCACAGTCAACAAGAGTCCAAAATGCAGTACTTGGGTGCAATCTCAAAAACAACAGAATAATCTCTGCTTGTTTCCAAGGCAAACCATTCTGTATATATATATATCATACATATATATATACAGAATTAATATATATATTGATATATATATCATATATATGATATTGTTATCATATGTCTTTTCATATCCTCCTATTCAAAATTATTATCCTTCATTTAGTTACTTTGTTCTTTATAGTCATAATTTACCTATCTGTGGATTTGCAGGTATTGTATAGAAGCCATTTGTGAAAAAATATCTGCTTTATTTTATTTATATTTTTCCCATCCTATTTTATATGAAGACAAAATGGAATTATATCCCAGTCAAACACTTACAGGTATTTGAGAGATTTGTATTATGGTGCTTAATTTTTTTTTTCAGGAAAATATTCAAAATATTTAATTAAATGCTAATGGATCATTTATTGAGCCTCTATCTTATATTCAAAATTATTTTAAGTATTGATGGAATAACAAAATATGAATAATCTTATTAGATTAAAACACCTTACTAGATTGAAAAATGGATGCCCATATTGTAGTTCCACTGGCAAGTGCTGGTAGGGTAATGCCAATATGAACTCTCTCCATTGTTCATCAACAGGACTGGAGCTGAATTGATCCTAGCAGTATTAGGGTTGGTGATAAGAGCACTGGATTTTGTGTGTGTGTGGACATGTGTTTCTGTTTTTTCACAAGTATTATCTACAACTTCTTAGAAAGTTATTATAATTCCTTGCTACACTGGCTACAGGTATGGCCATAAGATTTTCTCTGAATAATGAAATGTGAGCAAAGGGAAAGTGTGTTATTATCAAGGAAAAACTTTTAGAGTGAGTACATGGGTAATAATGATTATCTCCTGTGGGTCATGAGATGGGCAATACAGTTGGAGAGGCTGGTTCAGTTGCTTGGACTTTGCCTAGGAAAGTGTGTGGAGTAGAGTCAGAGTTGACCCATGTTGCTCATGTAATGTGGCCAAGAAAGAGTCATGTGCTGTAATGAGCCTCTGAATTTGAGGACATATGTGACTGCAGCATAACCTAGATTCTTCTCAGTGATATTAACAAGTAGTTACTTTAGGAACTTTTAATTGCATTTAAATGTCTTTGGCCCATAGGTGGTGCTCACTTCCTCTTGAAGTGAATACATATATATATATATATATCCTATATATGTATCCTATATATATATATATATATATATATATAGGAAATACATATTGAATGCCGGAAATCCAAGTTAGGAAAATAGTGTTGGTCCTTAAATGACTCATTATCTCATTGCAACCAGATATATCTCCAGATATAAAAGCATGTGATAAATTAGTAACAGAGGCATGAGGAAATTATATAAGTAATTAAAATGAAGGTGCCTGAATCAGTCTTGGGAGATATAGGGGGAAAGCCTTTGGCTCCTCTGTCCACCCATTTACCAGCAGCCCTCCCCACTTTGTCTCTTCTTCTTCAAGCAAGAGTCACTGACAAGATAATTGGTGTGTTACTTTCCCTGGATTCTGTGACAGATTTTCACAAGCTTTGTAGTTATATTTTAGTTCCATATAATTAGAAGTCCAACACAGATCTCAGTGACTAAAATCAAGGTGTTGGTAGGGTTGTATTCATTTCTGTACATTCTAGAGGAGAATTTGACTTCTTGTCTTTTCCAGTATCTAGAGGCTGCCCATAGTCTTTCCTCCATCCTCAGAGCCCAGAACTCCAAGTCAAGACCCTCTCATATTGCATCACTTTGACGTTTTCTTTTACATTCTTTTTTCCACTTTCTAGAAACCCTTGTGATTACATTGGGGCCACATAGATTATTCAGTATAATTTTCCAATGTTAAGGTCAGCTGATCAAGAACCAAAAACCTACCTTCAGTCAATTCCTTTTTGCCATGTAAGGTAACATATTTAAAGGTTCCTATGACTGAGACTTGGATATCGTAGGGAAGAAGGCTATTTTTCCGCCTGGAAGATGGTGAAAGACAGGGAAGCCTGATATGCTACAGTCCATGGGGTTGCAGAATCAGACATGACTGAGTGACTGAACAGCCACAACATCACTTATAACCAACTGAGCCAACAGGGAAGGGGATGGCAATCCACTCCAATATTCTTGCCTGGAGAATCCCCATGGACAGGGGAGCCTGGCTGGCTATAGTCCACTGTGTCTTATAGAGTTGAACATGACTGAAGAGACTTAGCACACACACATAACTAACTGAAATTCCACCTCAAATCTGAATCAGGCCTTTCTGATAAACATCCAATTGAAAAACATAAGTTAGGCTTTAGTATTGCTTTGTGATTCTGATTTCTCTCCCATGGTCTAAATCATGGGACTTGCTTGGGCCTATATCCCTACAGAGAAAATTAATAGAGGATTGCAAAGCAGAGGCTTTGACTAGATGGACCTTTGTTGACAAAGTAACATCTCTGCTTTTTAATATGCTGTCTAGATTGGTGATAACTCTTCCCTGGAGTAAGCATCTTTTAATTTCATGGCTCCAATCACCATCTGTAGTGATTTTGGAGCCCAAGAAAATAAAGTCTTCATTGTTTCCCCGTCCATTTGCCACGAAGTGATGGGACCAGATGCCATGATTAGTTTTCTAGATGCTATCTTAGTTTTCTGAATGTTAATTTTGAAGTCAGTTTTTTCACTCTCCTCTTTTACCTTCATCAAGAGACTCTTTAGTTCCTCTTCACTTCTGCCATAAGGATGTTGTCATCTGCATATATGAGATTATTGACATTTCTCCTGGCAACCTTGATTCCAGCTTGTTCTTCATCCAACCCCATCTTCCATAAGGTTCTCTGCATATAGGTTAAATAACAATGTCCCATTCTTCTATTGTTTCCCAAAAATTGATTCATTGGGAACCCTAGGACACTGGAACCCTGGAAGAAGATTTATACCAGGAAAAACCAAATCCTGTATTTGCTTCATTGCCCAACCCTGCCCCCCCACCTCCCCGCCCCCCCCCCAGGATGAATCCACATAGAAGAAGTTAGCTAAATTGAGTTCTGGGGCCAGGTGGGTGGGAACCCATTCCCAAACTTCTAGCTAGGGCCTGAATGGGTATCATGATAGAGATTCAGTGGTTTTATAACCTCAGGTAGAACTAAAGTGAGGCCACATTAGTCAGCAGAAAACGTCTCCGAAAATTAGGACCACACTAGTTATAGGCAGTGTGTTTAATCTATACTTATGATTGGAGTGTGAATAAATGTGTAATTCTGATACATTATATAGGTTTTCAAATACTGGCTCTCTGAAACTTCACCAGTATTACTTGTTGATAAGACAAATTTAAGTTTACTGCTTATCACTGTAAGAGAATATAATTTTGCCATAATCTTAGCATTGTCTCAGAAAGAAAGATTAAGTCAGAATATTTACTGAGATTTTAGTATCAGTTTAAGCTAGTTCTTTCAACGCAAGACCTTGGTTAGGGTTAGAAAAGTGTAATATAAATGTACAATATATGTGAATAGAGGGAAGCAAAAATTTAGAGGCAATAGAATCAAATTGTCTTTGTCATAAACTTTAATTTGATGCTTTCTTTAGAAGATTTGAAGAGTATTTTAGGAAGTTTTTGGAATGACTAGTAAAGATGTTTTTAGCTCTAAATTTCTGGTAGAAGCCTTTCCTGGTTTGGTCAATGGTAAAGAATCCACCTAACAATTCAGGAGACAAAATTTCGATCCCTGATCAGGAAGATCCCACATGCCACGTAACGACAAAGCCCATGCACAACATCTTTTGAGCCTGTGCTCTTGAGGTCAGGAGCCACAACTACTGAGCCCATTGCCACAACTACTGAGGCCTTTGCACCCTAAAACCCATGCTCCACGACAAGATAACCCACAATACAAAGCCCAAACATCACAAATAGAGAATAGCCCCCACTCTCCACAAATAGAGAAAGCCCAAGCAAAGCAATGAAGACCCATCACAATCAAAATAAATAAACAAAAATAAATTTCAGGTCTCCCAAGAAACTGAAGTAAAGCTGATGAAAACAGAAATGGGAAATTTATATTAAATAATAAGATATGTGGACAATCATGGTTATCATGATAAGCAAAGAGATGTATCAGAACAACAAATTTCAGCATGTTTGGAGTCAGCAAGTCAATAATTGAATCAGGAAAACATCTCAGCATTACTCAGGATCCAAGAAGATTTCCACTGACTTCCATGTCATGAAAGTCGTGTTCTTCTTTCATGTTTCATTCAATAACTAATTCCTGAGTTGTATCCTAGATATAAGGAAACACTGTAGATCTAGGATAAGGAAATGGCAACCCGTTCCAGTACTCTTGCCTGGAGAATCCCAGGGACAGAGGAGCCTAGTGGGCTGCTGTCTATGGGTCGCACAGAGTTGGAAACAACTGAAGCGACTTAGCAGCAGCAGTAGATCTAGGATATTAAATGAGGATGGAAACATTGAAGTGAAATGAATCTGTGACATATCAAAGTAAAATATTCTCTAACTTGGTTAAAGGGAAGACTCTCAAGTGTCTGGAAAGAAGTGGCTACAAGAAATAGAGTTGTATCTTTCTTTGTGGATCTTAATGGTGATGTGTCACCCTTGGTGGAGAGAGAATTTTCCAATTCACTGGGGATAATTTTGACTTTAAATATAAGAGAATAAATCTCCCATGATAAAATTAAGATTAGTAAAAGAAGTCTAGACCACTGCTGACTTATTTAGCCCTTCAGGTACCAAAGTTAAGAACTACATCATAGTACATATTAGAGAAACACTGATGTACTATGGAAAGCTGTTCACAGGGCATTTAAGGTGTAGGTGAATGTGAAAGTCCTACCAGGAGTGTAAGGGATTCTAGATCAGATGAATGTTGAACTGGACACTCTGGGATTGTGTGCACAGCTACCTCTTTCTTCTAGGAATTGATATTTTCCCCATCTCCCTCATAATCTGTTGAGACCAACTAGACAAGCAGGGTTTCCAAAAGTGAGATGCAGTGGGAGAATGAGAAACAAGACACAAGAGTTCAGTGAAAGATGAGGATCAGGGGACCAACACCGCTCCAAGGTGAAGATGCTGAAACTGAATCCAGGCCTGCTTTATTATGCTCTCAGCCATGAAGGAAAGAATATGCAGGATTGGGAACACGTGTACACCCGTGCCAGATTTGTGTTGATATATGACAAAACCAATACAATACTGTAAAGTAATTAGCCTCTAATTAAAATAAATAAATTTAATGAAAAAAAAAAAAAGTTAAGCTATAACTCATGTGGCCTTCAGGGCCAAAGAACAAAGTGATCATTAACCACTGAGTAACTAAGAAACAGTAATCAATAACAAATCAGTAATAAGACTAATATTTTTATCTATAGATTAAAATATTAGTC
>NW_011495048.1:367459-374417 GCF_000754665.1 Bison bison bison | reverse complement strand
CAGGGCCAAAGAACAAAGTGATCATTAACCACTGAGTAACTAAGAAACAGTAATCAATAACAAATCAGTAATAAGACTAATATTTTTATCTATAGATTTTCCTCCAGATAAGTAAAACATGTGACTCTGAGATGTCAGTTGGGAAACAGTCTGGGGTCTGTTTTCTGACCCCAGGATCATACTTTGTTTTCAAGATTATGAACTATTCCCTCTGGACATGTACCAAGAGTCTTATGTCTTATAGCATCCAGTTTATAATAATTATAATTTCCTTTTTTGGCCCTTGCCAGGGCCTGCTTTTCTTTTATTATTCCTGTCTCCTACTATAATACCCATGACTGCAGTAAGAAAGATTATAATGCAAAACACTAATCATTGGCCACAATTGTATACTCCAGGAACAGGAGCGTGACCCAAGAGGATTTTAGATTTGAAATAGAGAAAATCAGGCAAATTTTCATCTATTTCCTGAAGTTACATATAATAGTATTTTTAAAGCTTGGGAAAGCAAAAGGTATTTTCTTGAAGTTAAAGGAAGAAAATTGAAAAGTAGATTCCCATGAAAGGATAAAGCAACACTATATGCAGAGGAGTGGTTATCAAACTTTTTAAAACACAAATTTCTGTTCCCTACTGAAAGAATTTTTATTTTACTACATCTGTGACTGGGCTGAGGATTTGCTTTTCTAAGAACTCCTCAGGTGATGCTGATGCAGTTGGCCCAGAAACCACAGTGATCTAAAAGCACTGGTCTAGTATAAAGGAGGAAAAAAAGCAAATGCCACATGGAAAAAAAAAAATAGTCTTAGAAATAGAGCAAAAATATATTCGGTAGCAATAATCCACATTAGTATGATTCCCTTCCTTGACTGAAGTATTTAAATAGGCTCATGATATGCAATAGTCAGGAAGAGTAATTTTAAGATAAGGAGAAGGTCTCAAAGTGAAGGCTAGGGTGATTCTTAAAAAGAGGGAGGAAATGAAATCTTTTTTTTTTTTTTGGTCCAGTTCAACTAGTAGAACTTCCTTATATCCAGCTGCCACTAATTAAATCCCCTAGATAACTGCCAAATCTATACTTGGCTTGTCACCCTGATTTAAAAGGAAATGTCAACATGCTGAATATGGCAAAAGGGACATGGTTGCCTAGGTTCCTTAATAGCAATGTATTTGACAGTTAAGGGATAACTCAACTGACAGTTTCTAATAATAACACTCTGTGTCTCTGAGAATTTGAGGACAGGCTAAACATGACATCTATATATCATGTTATATTTTTGAAAAAAAATAAGGATTTATAATTTAGAATCTGCTTAAAAGAAATTACAATCTCCATTCCATATCTTTAGCAATCTAGGAATTAAAAGCATCAATATCAAGGACATTGATGGGCTATAAAACAATTTCCATAAAAATAATTGGCCCTTACAGTTAAGATACATAGAATCAAATCCCAGAGATGATGCCTTCTATTAGGGAAAATTCATTTAAATAATGGGATTTGAATAATTATTTTTTGATTGGTTTAAATTTTTGCATAGTGCAAAATATGTTACTTGCCTACACAGATGATAGAGTTCTGAAGGATCAACAGTTTTCAGGAAAGAAGGCAGTAAATTTCTTTAAAAGACTCTTCAAAGAAACCCTCATGGAAGCATCTTCTTGAACAACATGCCATTGTTCCATGAAACATTTAATCTAGAATATATTATTTCATTCATATTATATAAACCTTTGCTAGTACATATTTATGCTTGCTTCCTTGGCTTTTACTGCACATACCATGTATACTTTAGAGACAAGGCAATACATATATTAACTTAGACACCAGGTAAGGCAATGGCATCCCACTCCAGTACTCTTGCCTGGAAAATCCCACGGACAGAGGAGCCTGGTAGGCTGCAGTCCATGGGATCGCTAGAAGTCGGACACGACTGAGGGACTTCACTTTCACTTTTCACTTTCATGCATTGGAGAAGGAAATGGCAACCCACTCCAGTGTTCTTGCCTGGAAAATCCCAGGGACAGGGGAGCCTGGTGGGCTCTGGGGTCTCTGGGGTCTCACAGAGTCGGACATGACTAAAGCGACTTAGCAGTAGCAGCAGCAGACACCAGGTAATCCTGGTTTCTATTTTAAAGGTAAAACAAATTAATTGGAAGTAATAATGAGCCAGTCAATTAAACCAATCAAAATAAGTAACTTTAAAATAAAAATATTGGCCATTGACATATTTTGGCAGTCTATACTGTTGTTGGGTTTCCCTGATAGTTCAGTTGGTAAAGAATCCACCTGAAGTCCAGGAGACCTGTGTTTGATCCCTGGGCCAGGGAGATCCCCTGGAGAAGGGAAAGGCTACCCACTCCAGTATTTTGGCCTGGAGAATTCCATGAACTGTATAGTCCATGGGGTCACAAAGAGTCAGACACTACTGAGTGATCTTCACTTTCAATTTCACTCTATACTGTTGACACCAACTTCTTTATTTGTTGACTGATTCTCCACTTTGAATGCAGCATGTTTTAGGAACTGGAATGAATGATTTTCACCCACTAGGGAACATTTTGTGAAATAAAATTAAGAGAGGGATTCAAACAATTAACAATATAACAATAATACAACTAGGGTGCAAATATATGAAAGATATGACTTAAATATCCCTAATAGTTTGCTCATCAATCATTTTTAAAAAATAAGTCAGAAAAAATATAGTACAGAATTTAGTTTACATTTCAGTGAAATTTGAGAAATATTTAACACTCATATGCCTTCTGTTCTAGTCAAGACATGCAGCATGCAGAACATTTTGAATGTTTGTTCATTTTTTAACACCATTGCTGCTGCTGCTAACTTGCTTCAGTCTCTGTGCAACCCCATAGACGGCAGCCCACCAGGCTCCCCTGTCCCTGGGATTCTCCAGGCAAGAACACTGGAGTGGGTTGCCATTTCCTCTTCCAGTGCATAAAAGGGAAAAGGGAAAGTGACGCGACTCTTAGCGACCCCATGGACTGCAGCCTATCAGGCTCCTCCGTCCATGGGATTTTCCAGGCAAGAGTACTGTTAACACCATTAGTTAAGTTTAATAGATATTTTAGAAATAATAAAAATGTTACTTTGTTTTCTTTATTCATCTATTTAACCATTTCTGAAAGTGAAAGTGTTAGTTACTCATTCATGTCTGACTCTTTGCAATCCCATAGACTGTCACCCACCAGGCTCCTCTGTTCATGGGATTCTCCAGGCAAGAATGTGGAATGGGTTGTCATTCACTTTTCCAGGAGATCTCCCCAACCCAGGGATTGAACCCAGATCTTCTGCTTTGTATGCAGGTTCTTTTCATCTGAAGCACCAGGAAAGCCCTGTTCTTAGTTATTTGTGTAGATTCAGATTTCCATTGAGTATTCTCTTTTTGCATCAAGGAATATCTTTAACATTCCTGTAGTGAAGTAATCAATTCTTTCAGGTGTTGTATTTCATCAAGAGTATTTATTGTATTCACCTTTCATTTGAAAGATATTTTTGACAGATATAAAATTCTAAGGAAGCAGTTTTATCTTTCTAATATGCTAAAGATGTTGCTACACTGTCTTGTGACTTATATTTGTTTATAACAAGTTTACAACTGTCATTATTTTTATCCTTCTATATGTAATGTGTCTTTTCTAGCCGCTTTTAAGATTGTCTCTTTATCATGGATTTTAATTAATTTGATGTTGATGTTTCTTAATACAGTTTTTTTCATGCTTCTTGTGTTTGAAGTCTGGTTTGTTGGATGTCTTGGATTTTCGAGTTGATATCCTTCATCAGATTGGAAAATTTCGGGTCAATATTTCCCAAAGACTCCTCTCCCCACCCATTTTCTCCTTTGACATCTCTAATTACCTGTATATTAAGCCACTTGAAGCTGTTCCATATTTCACTGATATCCTGTCAATTTATTGTTTTTTCCTATGTGTTTTATTTTGAATAGTTTCAATTGCTATCACTACAAACTTGCTAATCAGTATTCAACTCTTTTGTTAATCCATGCAGGATCTTTTTAATCTGAGTTTTATCTTTTTCATTTCTAGACCTTCAGTTTGTGTCTTTTTTATTTTTCATTTCTCTCTTCAATAAGCTCATGATTTTCTCTACATTCTGAAATATGTGGAATGTATTTACACCAACTGCTGTACTTGTCTACTAATTCTAACAACTGTGTTACTTCTGGGTCTGTATCTTTCTGTTTTTTTTTTTTTTATCATGAATCATATTTTCCTGCTTTTTGTATGCCTAAAAACTTTTTTATGGTGTGACATATATTTTAAAATTTATCTTGTGTTATGTTAGATACTTGTATATTTCTATAAATAATCCTGAGCTTTGTTTTGAGACACAGTTAAGTCACTAGAAATGTTTTGATATTTTTAGTTCTCACTTTTAAGCTATTTTCAGAATAAGCAGAGCAGCTGTTAGTCTTTGGCTCATTTCTCCACACTTTTGAAGCAAAATCTTACCAAATATTCTATCAACTGTTCAGTTTATTTTAAGATTTTTACATTTTGGCAGGTAGGAATGCAAACTATTTGTAGGTCCATTTGAGCTCTGACAGTTTTTCTGATTGGTCTTTTATTTTGATGGATTTTTCTCCAGCCTTGGCTGATTTTTTTTTCCCCCCACATACATGCATAATTTACTTGAACTGATCAGTACTCAGCTTCAGACTTGCAGGCACCTTTATACAATTCTTCAGATTTTTCTGCACAGTTCTTTCCTGAACTGCACTCTGCCTGAAATTTCGAATTGCCTTCCCAAATTCTTGATTCTGTTTCCTCAGTATAAGGCTGAATATGGAATATGAACTTTACACATACAATGTGGTAATAATTTGGGATATTTATAAGGATATTTTGTTTGTTGCTTTTCTCAAGTGACCTCTTCAGTGCTACCTTTTGGCCAATGTCTGAAAACTGCTGTCTCATATATTTTGTCAGGTTCACTGATAAGGCAGGTGTTCAAATTTGGTCAGTTTTACTCCACCTTGGTCAGAAGTTAATGTTCCAATAGATCAATATAGAAAGTAAACCACAAAACAACAAAATAAATAGCAACCCACAGTATTTTATACATCATCAACGGAAAACGTAAGTTGGAACATTATCAAATTCCTTTGTATGTGTTTTCTCTATAGTTGAGATAAAATTCTACAAAATTGTAGAATTTTATCTGTGCTTCTACCTGTTACATAGGCAGTTCCCACAAAGAAACCTAATTGTCACTAATCTCTGGATGATCAATTTTACATAAAATATATTGATGTTGGAAACAATAATAAAGGTCTAAAAATACTATTTTGTATCTTAATTTGCCACTGAAATAGAATCAAAAGAATGAAAAATTCAATGCTCTACGTAAAACTCATTGAGGAAATAAACTTCAGTTTGAAATGAAAGAGGATATTTTCACTGGACCTAAAACAATGATATTATTTAGTAATGAATTTAAAAACAGTCATAAATAGACAAATCTATTTAAAGAGAAATTATATTTGAAAATTCAATATTTCTGTAATTATTTTATTTAGAAAATTACTACTTTAATTCATATCAGAAAAATAATTTGCTTGAAAACTTCAAAGCAGCTAGATGGAGAACTCTCTGACCCTGTAGTTCATAAGAGAATAGCATATATTTTATATATGTATTATTCTGAAACTCTGATTCTATGCAGATTTCAAAGTTTTAAAATCATATAAATGAATCTGTTCTGAAAGAGTAAGACAAAAGCATTCGTTTGATGTTAAATTAAAAAAGAGAGATTACAATATACTTCCCTAATCTATATTTTGGCATTGCCATGTTTAATTTGTAAAACCAATTAACTGTTTTGAGAGTATTCGCTTATTTTATTTGTTTAATACTGACAATTTAAAAATCAGTAACCTAGAATATCTTTGGTGTTAAAAGTTAACTGGCTTCCAAAGTCGTATACCCATTGGAGGTTAAAAATATGGTCTGAATAGTTTTATAATTTGCTCACAGTTCAGTTCAGTTCAGTCGCTCAGTTGTGTCCGACTCTTTGCAACCCCATGAATCACAGCACGCCAGGCCTCCCTGTCCATCACCAACCCCCGGAGTTCACTCAAAGTCATGTCCATAGAGTTGATGATGCCATCCAGCCATCTCATTCTCTGTCGTCCCCTTCTCCACCTGCCCACAATCCGTCCCAGCATCAGAGTCTTTTCCAATGAGTCAACTCTTCACATGAGGTGGCCAAAGTATTGGAGTTTCAGCTTTAGCATCTGTACTTCCAATGAACATCCAGGACTCATCTTTAAGATGGACTGGTTGGATCTCCTTGCAGTCCAAGGGACTCTCAAGAGTCTTCTCCAACACCACAGTTCAAAAGCATCAATTCTTTGGCGCTCAGCTTTCTTTACACTCCAACTCTCACATCTGTACATGACCACAGGAAAAACTATAGCCTTGAGTAGACAGACATTTGTTGGCAAAGAAATGTCTGTTTTTTAATATGCTATCTAGGTTGGTCATAACTTTCCTTCAAAGGAGTAAGCATCTTTTAATTTCATGGCTGTAATCACCATCTGCAGTGATATTGGAGCCCCAAAAAATAAAGCCTGACACTGTTTCCATCGTTTCCCCATCTATTTGCCATGAAGTGATGGGACCAGAAGCCATGATCTTCGTTTTCTGAATGTTGAGCTTTCAGCCAACTTTTCCACTCTCCACTTTCACTTTCATCAAGAGGCTTTTGAGTTCCTCTTCACTTTCTGCCATAAGGGTGGTGTCATCTGCATATCTGAGGTGACTGATATTTCTTCTGGCAATCTTGATTCCAGCTTGTGCTTCTTCCAGCCCAGCGTTTCTCATGATGTACTCTGCATATAAGTTAAATAAGCAAGGTGACAACATACAGCCTTGACGTACTCCTTTTCCTATTTGGAACCAGTCTGTTGTTCCA
>NW_011495048.1:342630-367359 GCF_000754665.1 Bison bison bison | reverse complement strand
TAGTCAATAAAGTAGAAATAGATGTTTTTCTGGAACTCTCTTGCTTTTTCGATGATCCAGCGGATGTTGGCAATTTGATTTCTGATTCCTCTACCTTTTCTAAAACCAGCTTGAACATCTGGAAATTCACGGTTCACGTATTGCTGAAGCCTGGCTTGGAGAATTTTGAGCATTACTTTACTAGCATGTGAGATGAGTACAATTGTGCAATAGTTTGAGAATTCTTTGGTATTGTCTTTCTTTGGGATTGGAATGAAAACTTACCTTTTCCAGTCCTGTGGCCACTGCTGAGTTTTCCAAATTTGCTGGCATATTGAGTGCAGCACTTTCACAGCATCATCTTTAAGGATTTGAAATAGCTCAACTGGAATTCCATCACCTCCACTAGCTTTGTTCAGAGTGATGCTTTCTTCTTCTTCTTTTTTTTTTGGTAGTGATGCTTTCTAAGGCCCACTAGACTTCACATTCTAGGATGTCTGGCTCTAGGTGAGTTATTACACCATTGTAATTATCTTGGTCATGAAGATCTTTTTTGTACAGTTCTGTGTATTCTTGCCACCTCTTCTTAATATCTTCTGCTTCTGTTAGGTCCATACTATTTCTGTCCTCTATTGATCCCATCTTTTCATGAAATATTCCCTTGGTATCTCTAGTTTTCTTGAAGAGATCTCGAGTCTTTCTTATTCTGTTGTTTTCCTCTGTTTCTTTGCATTGATCACTGAGGAAGGCTTTCTTATCTCTCCTTCCTATTCTTTGGAACTCTGCACTCAGATGCTTATATGTTTCCTTTCTCCTTTGCTTTTTGCTTCTCTTCTTTTCACAGCTATTTGTAAGCCCCCCCACCCCCACCACCGCAGAGAGCCATTTTGCTTTTTTGCATTTCTTTTCCATGGGGATGGTCTTGTTCCCTGTCTCCTGTACAATGTCACGAACCTCATTTCATAGTTCATCAGGCACTCTGTCTATCAGATCTAGTCCCTTAAACCTGTTTCTCACTTCCACTGTATAATCATAAGGGAATTGATTTAGGTCATACCTGAATGGTCTAGTGATTTTCTCCACTTTCTTCAATTTAAGTCTGAATTTGGCAATAAAAAGTTCATGATCTGAGCCACAGTCAGCTCCCCGTCTTGTTTTTGCTGACTGTATAAAGTTTCTCCATCTTTGGCTGCAAAGAATATAATCAATCTGATTTCAGTGTTGGCCATCCGGTGATGTCCTTGTGTATAATCTTCTCTTGTGTTGTCAGAAGAGGGTGTTTGCTATGACCAGTGTGTTCTCTTGGAAAAACTCTATTAGCCTTTGCCCTGCTTCATTCTGTATTCCAAGGGCAAATTTGCCTGTTACCCCAGGTGTTTCTTGACTTCCTTCTGTTGCATTCCAGTCCCCTATAATGAAAAGGATGTCTTTTTTGGGTGTTAGTTCTAAAAGGTTTTGTAGGTCTTCATAGAACTGTTCAACTTATCTTCTTCAGCATTACTGGTTGGGACATAGGCTTGGATTACTGTGATATTGAATGGTTTGCCTTGGAAACAAACAGAGATCATTCTGTCGTTTTTGTGATTGCATTCAAGTACTGTATTTCAGACTCTTTTGTTGGCCATGATAGCTACTCCATTTCTTCTAAGGGATTCCTGCCCGCAGTAATAGATATAATGGTCATTTGAGTTAAATTCACCCATTCCAGTCCATTTTAGTTTGCTGCTGCCTAGAATGTCGACGTTCACTCTTGCCATCTCTTGTTTGACCATTTCCAATTTGCCTTGATTCATGGACCTAACATTCCAGGTTCTTATGCAATATTGCTCTTTATAGCATTGGACCTTGCTTCTATCACCAGTCACATCCACAGCTGGGTATTGTTTTTGCTTTGGCTCCATCCCTTCATTCTTTCTGAAGTTATTTCTCCACTGATTTCCAGTAGCATATTGGGCACCTACCAACCCGGGGAGTTCCTTTTTCAGTATCCTCTCATGTTGCCTTTACATACTGTTCATGGGGTTCTCAAAGCAAGAATACTGAAGTGGTTTGCCATTCCTTTCTCCAGTGGACCACATTTGTCAGACCTCTTTACCATGTTCACCCGTCTTGGGTGGCCTCATGGCATTGCTTAGTTTCATTGAGTTAGACAAGGCCGTGGTCTGTGTGATCAGATTGACTAGTTTTCTGTGATTATGGTTTCCGTGTGTCTGCCATCTGATGCCCTGTAGCAACACCTACCTTCTCACTTGGTTTCTCTTACCTTGGACATGGCTTATCTCTTCATTGCTGCTCCAGCAAAGTGCAGCTGCTACTCCTTACCTTGGATGAGGGGTATCTCCTCACGGCACTACTATCCTTTTCCTTTCTACGTCACTTCTCTCACCACCTTCTCCCCTCCTCACACACAACTATTTCTTAGGGTGCCTTGGTGCATCTCATATGTACTCACATACACAGTTTCCTCTTTCCTAAGATGGTTTCTACTATTTCTTCTTCTCATCTCCTCCCTATAATAATTCTACTAATAATTCTGGAGCCTATGTAAACTTTGTAGAGATATTGACAAAGCCAGTTACATTCTGGAAGAAGTCATCAATGCCATCTTGTGCTAACACTTGCCTAAAAGAATACTTTCTTTCATTCACTTCACTATTCCCACTGTTTTTGTCCATGTTCAAACTTACAGATATCGTCTGCATTCTTAACTCTCTGTAATAACAACCCAAAATAGAAAAATATCTTTAACTTCCTATCTTTCAAAATAATTTAAAATTCATTTACAGGGTCAATTCTCGCTTCAAATAACTTGCAGACATTTTACATTTTAATCAGCTCCTCAGCCATTATCAAACAGTCAAGTTCAACTAAATATGAAAATTAATTTTATAAATGATGATAAGTCTTTAAATCTCAGAGGACTGTTGCTTCTTTTATAAATCATATTTAGGTTTTGGAAAGCTTGGATTATAACAATAATTTTCTCTATCAATCATATGCACGTTTTTTCTCAGCATTCAAACAATATAAATTCTAGTTAGAAGATGCTGAACTGAAGACATTTCACCTTGAAAATTAAAAAAAAAAAAAAAAAAACTTTAAAGCAATTAGTTTCCTTAATATGTGACCAGAATGATTTGTTGTTGTTTTTCAGTTACTAAGTAATATCTGACTCTTTGCTATCCCATGGACTGCAGTACACCAGGGTTCCCTCTCCTTCACTATCTTTTGGAGTTTGCTCCAACTCATGTCCATTGTGTCTATGATGCCATCCAACCATCTCATTCTCTCTTATCTCTTTCTCTTCCTGCCCTCACTCATTTCCAACATGGGGGTCTTTTCCAGTGAGTCAGCTCTTTGTATCAGGTGACCAAAATAAGGGAGGTTCAGCTTCAGCATCAGTCCTTCCAATGAATATTCAGTGTTGATTTCCTTTAGGATTGATTGGTTTGATCTCATTGTTTCAAGAGTCTTCTCCAACACCATGATTCAAAGCATCAATTTTTTGATGCTTAACCTACTTTATGGTCCAATTCTTGCATCCATACATGACTACTGACAAAAACATAGCTTTGATTAGATGGACCTTTGTCAGAAAAGTGATGTCTCTTTTTTTAATACACTGTGTACATTTGCCATTGCTTTTCTTCCAAGAAGCAAGCATCTTTTAATCTTCCCAATCAAATTGATTTTCTATACTTTCTAGAGTACCTAACTTTCCTTAGTTCTTATAGTTCCATTATTTGACTGAGTTAGAATGTTATATGATTTGTAGTACATTATATTTGATTTTGGCTGACAGTGGTATAATTAAAAGAAACACAGTACTACTAAAATGAATTATACGACAAAATCAGGATTCTCATCGATAATTTACTTCTAGATCCATATAACAGAAACTATCTAAATTAGCTAAGGAAGTAGAAAAAAAGAAATAAAAAGGGAAAGAAGGAAGGGAAGGAGTGAAGAAAGAAGGGTGGATGGAAGGAAAGGTAGAAGAAAAGAAGTGAGAGCAGAGAGAGAATATGGATTGGAAAACATTCAAGACCTGGCCATTTCTTTGAACTTCTAGTGTTTCCTTTCACCTCGACTTTAGTCTGCTCCATCAGAAAATAGTTTTCTAGTACTTCTCTATCCACATTACTTAACTATACCCAAACTTATGAATTTTAACTATTCTTCATATTAACCAACATAGAAATGATAATTATTCTCTGAATCCTAGTTTATAATTTTAGAAGCAAATCTGGATCCCATGTCTTCCCCTGGACCGAGTAAATGGACAGAGATGAAGAAATAGTAGAAATCCAGTTTGTAAACCAAAGGAACAAGAAACTCTAAGAAAAGAGACCAAAAATCCAGAAAAAAAAATTTGTGATAAGCTGGGTAGAACTACCAAAATCTATCTGACACAAGAATTTCAATGAGGGTCTCACAAGTCAACTTGTAGAAGTTACACAAAATAGTCATGCAGAATATTGATAGAGAAATAAAAACATAACCAAAACTTACACTAGGTTCTGCACCCCACTCCAGTACTCTTGCCTGGAAAATCCCATGGACGGAGGAACCTGGTAGGCTGCAGCCCATGGGGTCGCTAAGAGTCAGACACGACTGAGTGACTTCACTTTCACTTTTCACTTTCATGCATTGGGGAAGGAAATGGCAACCCACTCCAGTGTTCTTGCCTGGAGAATCCCAGGGACAGGGGAGCCTGGTGGGCTGCCGTCTATGGGGTTGCACAGAGTCAGACACGACTCAAGCGACTTAGCAGCAGCAGCAGCAGTCTCACTATACACCAGTGTGAGCCTTCTCAGCAACATGATTTCTTAACTATTTAATTATTGCTTGCTTTAATATTTTTATTTCCCTTATATCACTCCATACTCTCCTATGTAAATTCTCCTTGTCATTTGATAGTAATCTAAAGCTACTAATTTTCCATTAAGCCTTCCACAAGTTAAAATTCTCACTGCACTTGATTAATAATATATTGTGATATAGTTTATTTTTCTTCTGTAATAGTCTTGTTTTTCAATTTTCTTTAAAGAAGAAGTTAGATTTTATATTTTATTTTGCTATTTACTAAAAATATTCAAGTAAAATGGACACTCTTTATGTAATTAGTTTGTCCCTAATTCAGACAAATTAATTCAATGTGTATTTGTTAAACCTCCCAATATGTAACAATATATAATAAATTTCATGACAACCAGATATAAAAAAGATATTAGAAAGTTTTTTCTACACTTGTTTTTTTTTTTCTTTCTACATTAGCTATCTAAGTGCATCTTAGTATTACAAGGCAACCTAAAGTTGCCTTGTAACTTTTCCAAAGCCAATTTCCTTATAAGTTACATTGCAACAATTTGATATAGTCAAAATTGTAAAGGAAAGAGTGAATTTCATATCCTACTTTGATATTATTCTCTTTATCCAAGTCAAGCATCAAAGTTTGAGTTAGGCACAATTATTTTTTTTTCTCTTTCTACAAAGTTCAAATATAAAGTAATTTCTAATTTTAGTTAATAATATATGCATACACATATTTCAATATTTTTAAAAAATTAATTCAATTTTAAGCCAATAAATGAAGCTGAAGATTTAATATTAAACCTTCATGTAAAACTTTAATACTGGAGTGACTAGCTGTTCCCTTCTCCAGGTGTTCTTCCAAACCCAGGAATCAAACGCGGGTATCCCACAATGCAGGCAGATTCTTTACCATCTGAGCCACTGGGGAAGTTCAAGAATCCCAGAGTGCATAGCCTATTCCTTCTCCAGGGGATTTTCCTGACCCAGGAATTGAACCAGGGTCTCCTGCATTGCAGGTGGATTCTTTACCAGCTGAGCTATCAGGGGAATCCAATACTAAACCTTAGAAGCTCCAACTTATAAGTTATGGGAGAAAATATGTTGATAATTTTTGCCAAATGTTGGTCTACATAAAGAAAAGGAGTCAACTTTTTTTTTTTTTTAATATATATACTCTAAGTCAAGCCTTTTAAACAGAAGGGTGAACCAAGGCTCATGAATACCCTAAGTTTTTCTCCTTCTCCATCTTTTTCTCAGTTCTTGGGCTATTTGAAAATTCTTCTACCTGGTGCTTGTGGGGAAAAAATCTTGCTTTCCAATGCAAGAGATGCAGGTTTGATCCTTGGGTCAAGAAGATTTCCGGAAGGAGAAAATGGCAAACCACTCCAGTATTCTTGCCTGAAAAATTCTGTGAACAGAGAGGCCTAGTGGGTTGTAATCCATGGGGTCACATAGAGTCAAACACCACTGAGCTACTGAGCACTATTTTTATGTTATAAATCAGGAAATAAGGTTCATTGGTACTCTCAGAACTCTGCTCCTACTCCTGATTTCTTCATTTGTCAAGGGCTCAGTGATGTTCTTATGGGCTTCAAATATAAGATCACTGATATTTATAACATGAAAAGTCTGTATAACTCTGTAGAGTTATCACATGAGTTAGTGTTAGGGAGAGTTATTTCCATGTCAAGTGGCCCACTTGAAATTGCTATGGACTGAATTGTACCCTACTCTCAATTCATATGTTGACATCTTAACTTCCAAGTGACTGTATTTGGATTTAGGGCTTATAGGCAGTAAATAAGATTAGATGAGGTAATAAGGATAGGGATGGGATCCTATGGGACTGGATTGGGGGACATTCTCTCTCTTTGCCATATAATAACAAGCAAGCAGGTAGCCATCTGCAAGCTGGGGAGAGATCTCTCACCAGAACTGTGCCATGCTCTCAGACTTTCAGCCTCCAGAACTGATACAAAATACGGTCTATTATTTAAGCTACCCAGACTATTATAGTTTGTTATAGTAGCCCAGGCTGACCAATACAACTGACAATAATAATTTGAAACTTGGATGTACTTTAATAAATCTTAATAATTTAAATGCCGTGTAGGTGTATGTTTTATGCAGGTTAGCATAAGTATATGTTTTTGTGAAAAAATATGAAAGTAGGAAAAGAATGAAATAACAATGTACAAAAAATATTTATAATGTTAAAGGAAGATGATATTCCATCGTGCTGCCTGAGATATTGCTGCAAATTTGTACTAATTGAATATGTCCATGGGATATTTTTGCAACAACTACAAAAGAAAGAATGAGCTCTAACATAAGATTATGTTGTCCCTGGTAAAAGTTAGATATTCCACTGATAGGCCTAAACATTGTCAAAGAACTTGCGAGATTTACTGAAAATAGTTCCAAAGATCATAGTTAGAAACCCCATGGCTAGACCTGAACTGGTTCAACTTTCAGCCCACAAATAGCGTTACCTTCTTTGAAACCTGTACTCCTTCCCAATTTTTTTAAGCCAGTACTGTATGATTATTGTTAAAACAAATAAAAGTGAAAGGGATCATCTTATATATATCAAGATGTGTCTGTTAACACTTTTAATTATCAGAAGGTCAAAGTCCAGAGGTCAATGCATGGAAAATGGGGGTAATGATCTAAATGCCCTGGGGAAATTAAAAAACAGGTCTAGGACACTTTTGTTTTGAGGATAAGTTATATAAGACTTAATTTAAAAGTCACTGACTAGAAAGTATTTCGAATCAGGACAGTGGGAGAAAAGTGAAGAATATAATAAACAGAAGAGATTTATCAAGGAAAGGCGAGTAAAGGTTGAGACCTGACTTGGGTTTTGAAGAAAGATTGAAATTCTAATACTAATGATTGCCATCCTTATACTCAGTTAGCATATCTTTAGGACCTTTATTCCCTTTTAATGGATCACTCATTGCCTTGTCCTGGCAAAGGGTCTTGTGTAACTCAATGAAGCTATGAGCCATACCATTCAAGACAGGTCATAGTGGAGAGTTCTGACAACACATGGACCATTGGAGGAGAAAATGGCAAACTACTCAATATGCCATGAGAACCCCACAAACAGTATAAAAAGGCAAAAAAAAGACACAAAAGAGGAGCCCCCCCCCCCAGGTTGGAAGCTGTCCAATATACTACTAGGGAAGAGTGGAAGGTGTTACTAATAGTCCCAGAAAGAACAAAGTGACTGGGCCAAATCAGAAGTGAATGCACAGTTGCAGATATATCTGGTGGTGAAAGTAAAATCCGTTGCTGTAAAGAACAATATTGCGTAGTAATCTGTAATGTTAGGTCCATGAATAAAAGCAAATGGGATGTGGTCAAGCAGGAAATGGTAAGAGTAAACATTGACATCTTAGGATTCAGTGAACTAAAGTGGATGGGAATGGGCTAATTTAATCATATGACCATTAGATCTACTACTTTGGTCACCTGATGTGAACAGTAAACTCATTGAGAAAGACTCTGATGCCAGGAAAGACTGAAGGTAAAAGAAGAGGGTGGTAGAGGATGAAATGGTTGGGTCATCTTCACAGTGAACATGAACTTGGGCAAACTTTGGAAGATAGTGAGGGATGGGGATAAAAAAAGCTGAGTGCTGAAGAACTGATGTTTTTAAACTGTGGTGTTAGAGAAAACTCTTGAGAGTCCCTTGGACTGCAGAGAGATTCAACTAGTCCATCCAAAAGGAAATCAGTCCTGAAGGAAATCAGGACTGATGCAGAAGCTGAAACTCCAATAATTTGGCCACCTTATGCGAAGAACTGACTCATTAGAAAAGACCCTGATGCTAGGAAAGATTGAAGGCAGGAGGAGAAGGGGACAACAGAGGATGAGATAGTTGGATGGCATCACTGATTTGATGGACATGAGTTTGAGCAAGATCTGGGAGTTAGTGACAGACAGGGAAGCCTGGCGTGCTGCAGTCCATGGGGTCACAAAGAGTCAGACATAAGTGAGGACTGAACTGAACTGAACTGAACTGAGAGAAAGGGAGGCCTGGCATGCTGCAGTCCATGGGGTTGCAAAGAGTTGGATATGACTTAGCCACTGAACAACAACAATAGAAGATTTGGAAAAATTACCAAATTCTGGGACCCACCTCAGATTTAATAGGCAATTTTTAAAAGGTTTCCAGTTATTCCTAATATGTGACTGATTCAAGAACCACTGTATAACAAACTTCAAGTTCCTGATGTAGAATAGCATAAGAGAGTTAAAAATGTAGAATATCAGGTCTAACCTAAGACTCAATGATTTAGAATATGCCTATTAAAACTTTAGAGCAAATAAAAACTAAGGCATAATGGAATATAAAATGCTGCAGAAGCAAGCAGGTGTATTTCAAATCCCTACTAACCTAAGTGGGGAAAAGTGGAAGCAGTGACAAACTTTATTTTCTTGGGCTCCAAAATCATGGCACTCAGTGACTGCAGCTATGATATTAAAAGGCTCTTGCTTTTGGAGGAAAAGCTATGACGAATTTAGACAACGTATTAAAAAGCATAGACCTTAGTTTGATGACAAAGGTCCAGAGGTCAAATCTATATTTTTTCCAGTAGTCATGTACTAACATGAGAGTTGGACCATAAAGAAGGTTGAGGGCTGAAAAATTGATGCTTTCAAATTGTGGTGCTGGAGAAGACTCGTGAGAGTACCCTGGACTGTAAGGGAATCAAGCCATTCAATCCTAAAAGATATCAACCCTGAATATTCATTGGAAGAACAAATGCTGAAGCTGAAGCTCCAATACTTTGGCCACCTGATGTGAAGCGTCAACTCATTGTAAAAGACCCTGATGTTAGGAAAGATGGAAGGCAAAGGAAGAGAGCAGCAGAGGATGAGATGGTTAAGGAATATCACCAATTCAAAGGACAGAATTTGAGCAAACTTGGGGAGATAGTGGAGGACAGAGAAACCTGGTGAGTTGCAGTCCAGGGTATCACAAAGAATTAGACAAGACTTAGCAACTGAAAAGCAACAACAACAAGATTTCTTAGAACTTAGTAGATTTCTCACCCCATGGCACTGGCCATACCAATTAACCTATCAGTGCCATTAAGGAAAAAATAGATTGAAGAAGCAGATATTGATTTCTGAGAAATCAGACATCAAAATGTATTGATCAAGAAGGACAAGATTGGCCAATTAAAAAATATATATATCAAGAATGGTATGAAATAAAATATACATTTCTCTCTGTATCAATTTACAACCAGATGCTTGAAGACAAGACTGTTAAAACAGTAATAAGCCCTCTGAAGATTTATTTTATATCTCTTTGCACTCCTTATCTGTGAGCAAAAGGGGAAATTTTCTTTTTATAAAATGCCAGAGGGTCCAATATTGTTTCCAGTGAAGGGAAACATGAAGACTTACATCAAATGCTTATTAAAACACAACACCAGTGCACTAGCCCCAAGCATCCAGAGGGATGGTATGGGGAGGGAGGAGGGAGAAGGGTTCAGGATGGGGAACACATGTATACCTGTGGTGGATTCATTTTGATATTTGTCAAAACTAATACAATTATGTAAAGTTTAAAAATAAAATAAAATTAATTAAAAAAAAAAAAAGAACAAATCCCTTAAAAAAAAAACACAACACCAGTAAGGACAACATACGAGACACTTCACCTGTAAATCTGCACTAATTTCCTAATTCCAGAACACAGCCTATGCAGAGGACAATTTAAAAGTGAATGGCAGGTTTCATCATCAAGTCTCACTTATTACTGTAAAATGTTCCCACTTTCGTGGTCCTATTTTCTCCTAAATTATGTGATAAAACTCAGCTAAGAAAGTTAAGGTGAAATCCTTTAATACGCTATAGGAGCACTTGCATTTAAAAATATTAGATGTAAGGAGGCCTCTGTTTAAAGCCAAAGAATGAATTATGTGTGATATAGTTAACTCTGGCCAGGAAATCAGATAGATATATGGCAGATACAAAAGTCTTTTCTAATGCCATTCTTTTCAAACCACAAAAGAAACTGAATAATTTGTGTATATATAATATTGACCGTGCTTCCTGAAGGATTTCTGTACTCTGAATTTGAAAAATAAATTATATTTTATGTTATGTTATATTTCACTTTCATGGTCAACGATGAGGTGATCTTTAAAGTTCCCTTTTGGCAGCATAGAGAAGATATTAAATGATGGTAAAGAGATTGGAGTCCCACCTCCTCTTAGCCACTAATTTCCTATGTGGCACCAGACAGGTGGTTTAGTAGATCCCAAATCTAAGTTTACTCATCTGCATATGAAGACTCTGGGCCTAATGACCTGTAATTACATTTTATATTCACTTTCCAACTTTTACTATCCATAATACTAAATCAACAATGTCACAAGAGCTCTTGCATCATTTTTATCTCCAAATATTATATGGTAAATGAATTTCAGTGTAATATGAAGATAGGGAGTGGGTAGCTTTGATACTTCTCTTTCTCCACAAGTGTGTTTAACAGAGTTGAGGTTATTTGCAGCTTTTACAAAATGTGAATGTGTTCGGTCATGGACAAAAATAATTCAGTTGTCATGTGTCACAATCTGTGAACACACTAGGCAATGATCAAATCAGTAATAAAAATACGATTGTGAGCATTTAGAAATGTTAACTAAAAAATCTCCTTATGACTAATGGGTCATATAAACTATAATTGAAATTTACTTACAAATTATAATATTATTAATTGAAATGTTAAATCTTATAGAAGTCATATTTAGAGGCATATAAACTGAAACATTTACTAAAAATGAAATAAATTGCAGTTTTAATGCAATTTTTAAAACTTTATTTTTTTCAGAGCATTTTTAGTCTCCATTGAGAACAATATTGAGAGGAAGACATATTTTCGATATATTGCCTGCTCCCACACACATTTTGTTGTTTTTCATTCACTCAGTCATGTCCACCTCTTTGCAACCCTATGGACTGCATCACACCAGGCCTCCCTGTCCTTCACCATCTCCTGGAACTTGCTCAAATTCACATCCATTGAGTTGGTAATGCCATCCAAACATCTCATCCTCTGTTGTCTCTTCCACACATGCTTAGCCTCCTCCCTTATCAACATTCCAAAGAGAGTGGTATATTTGTAATATTTGATTGATTTACCCTGCCACATCATGCTCACTGTAAGCCCAAAATTTACGTTAAGAGTTTGGTCTTGGAGCTGTACATGTTATGGGTTGGGACACATATATAATAACATGGATCCACAATTATAGTACCATACAGTATTTTCACTGCCCTTAAAATCCTCTGTGCTCTGCCTGTTTATCTCTGCCCCTCAACCTCTGGCAACCAATGATATTTCTGTCTCCATAGAAATGTTTTTCTGGTGTCACATGTTTGGAATCAAATGGTATGTAGCTTTCTCAGAGTGATTCCAACCTAATGCCTTTGAAAAGGAGAACACAAATATAAATAAAGATGTACACTAATTTGAAAATATGAAGGGAAATACAGCAGTTACAGTTGACTAGGATAGAAAAAAGTGTGAACATTGCTGGTGGGAGTACAAACTAGGGGAGTCATTATGGAACAGTATGGAGATTATTCAAAAAATTTAAAATAGAACTACTATGTTGTTGTTGTTGTTTAGTCACCCAACCGTGTCTGACTCTTTGGGACCCCATGGATTGTAGCACACCAGGCCTCCCTGTCCCTCACCATCTCCTGGAGTTTGCCTAAGTTCTTATTCTTGCATTGGTGATGCTATCCAGCATCCTCATCTTCTTCTTGAAGGAGAAGAAGAACTACAATATGAGCCAGCAATTCTACCTCTGATTTATATCCAAAAGAACTTAAAGAAGGATCTTGAAGAGATAATTAGACACCATGTTTGTTACAGCATTATTTATAAGAGAGAAGAGATGGAAGTAACCTGAATATTAAATGTCAAATTTGATATCATTCAGCCTTAAAAAATAAGAAAATCATGTCAGTTGTTACAACATAGATGAATCCTGAATATATTATACTAAACACAATGTCAGTTATGAAAAGACAAATGCTGTATGAGTCCATTCCTGTGATGCATCTGAAGTACTCAAAATCAGAAACAGAAAGTAGAAAGCTAAGGTCTTAGGGGAGGAGGAATTCATTTTTATGAATATAAAGTTTCAATTTTGCAAGATAATAAAGTTCTAGACATTTGTTGCAAACAGTATTAGTATAATTCAGGGAATCCTTGATGATTCCATGTGTAAAGAATTTGCCTGTAGTGCAGGAGAACAGGAGATGCAGGTTTGATCCCTGGGCTGGAAAGACTCTCCTGGAGGAGAAAACAGCAACCCACTCCAGTATTCTTGCCTAAAAATCCCATGGACAGAGCAGCCTGGTGGGCTAAAGGCCAAAGGGTCACAAAGAGTCAGGCACAAATGACAAACTAAACACACACAATGTGAGTACATTTAGCATTACTGAAATGTACATTTAAAATAACAAGAAGTAAAATTAATATTATGTGTTTTTATCACAATAAAATAAATAGGATGAAAAACCAAATTGAAGACTTTGGAAAGAAACACAATTGTACCCAGACCATTTAAAAAATATATGCCACAAATCTGTCTCATGAATGATGGCTTTAGCTGAGGATTAAGACACTTCTGACTCAAAAACAATACATAAAAGATACAAAAAGATCAAAAGAAATATGACAATGCACATTAGAGAAAATTTACACTGCAGGATCATTTAGGAGAAAGTCTTTAGATGCTTTATATAATTAGTCTTCTTGCATTTGTTTTTAACATATTTCTTGAAATCAGGAAAAATCAGCTCATTTATGCCATTCAAGTTTCAGAATACAAGTATACAATTGTCTGCTATTCTTCATATAATATACTCCAGGTCAAACACTCAAATGTAAAGTTGCCTGTTGTCATTGATCTGGTCGGTTTACTTACTTCATATGCCAATATTCACTTGCTGACCTTACAGACACACAACTGTCCTAATATGCTGTTAGGTGCAAGTGTGTAAGTCACTCAGTCACGACTGTCTGCTTGCCACCACATGGATTGTAGCCCTTCAGGTTCCTCTGTACTTGGTATTCTCTAGGCAAGAATACTGGAGTGGATTGCTATTTCCTTCTCCGGGAGATCTTCCTGACACAGGGATCAGACCAGGTTCTCTGGCCTTGCAGGCTGATTTTTCACTATCTGAGCCATATGTGTGGGTCTAATTTCAATACATTTATCTATGAACAACATGTTTCAAATCTATATTGGTGGTGCTAGTGGTAAAGAACCTGACTTCCAATGACTGAGATGTAAGAGACATAGATTCAAAATCTGGGTCAGAAAGATTCCCGGGAAGAGAAAATGGCAATTAGCATATCACTAAGGTACCTGATGAAAGTGAAAGAGGAAAGTGAAAAAGTTGGCTTAAAGCTCAACATTCAGAAAACTAAGATCATGGCATCTGGTCCCATCACTTCATGGGAAATAGATGGGTAAACAGTGGAAACAGTGTCAGACTTTATTTTTTGGGGCTCCAAAATCACTGTAGATGGTGATTACAGCCATGAAATTAAAAGACGCTTACTCCTTGGAAGGAAAGTTATGACCAACATAGACAGCATATTAAAAAGCAGAGAAATTATTTTGTCAGCAAAGGTTCATCTAGTAAAGGTGATGGTTTTTCCAGTGGTCATGTATGGATGTGAGAGTTGGACTGTGAAGAAAGCTGAGCACTGAAGAATTGATGCTTTTGAACTGTAGTGTTGGAGAAGACTCTTGAGAGTCCCTTGGACTGCAAGGAGATCCAACCAGTCCATTCTAAAGGAGATCAGTTCTGGGATTTCTTTGGAAGGACTGATGCTGAAGCTGAAACTCCTGTACTTTGGCCACCTCATGCAAAGAGTTGACTCATTGGAAAAGACTCTGATGCTGAGAGGGGATTAGGGGCAGGAGGAGAAGGGGACGACAGACGATGAGATGGTGGGATGGCATCACCAACTTGATGGACATGAGTTTGAGTGAACTCCGGGAGTTGGTGATGGACAGAGAGGCCTGGCGTGCTGCAGTTCACAGGGTTGCAAAGAGTCAGACACGACTGAGCAACTGAACTGAACTGACTGACTGAAGGTACCTGATTGCACTCATCTCACATGCTAGCAAGATAATTATCAAAATTCTCCAAGCCAGGCTTCAACAGTATGTGAATCATGAACTTCCAGATGTTCAAGTTGGATTTAGAAAAGGCGGAGAACAAGAGATCAAATTGCCAAAATCCACTGAATCATCAAAAAAAACAAGAGGGTTCCAGAAAAACATCTATTTGTGCTTGGTCGACGATGCTAAAGCCGTTGACCATGTGGATCACAACAAACTGTGGAAAAACTTAAAGAGATGGGAAAACCAGACCACCTGACCTGCCTCTTGAGAAATCTGTGTGCAGGTCAAGCAGCCGCAGTTAGAACTGGACATGGAACAACAGACTGGTTCCAAATTGGGAAAGAAGTACGTCAAGGCTGTATATTGTCACCTTGCTTATTTAACTTATATGCAGAGTAGATCATGATAAATGCTGAGCTGGATGAAACACAAGCTGGAATCAAGATTGTCAGGAGAAATATCAATAACCTGAGATATGCAGATGATACCACCCTTATGGCAGAAAGTGCAGAAGAACCTCTCGATGAAAGTAAAAGAGGAGAGTGAAAAAGTTGGCTTAAAACTCAACATTCAGAAAACTAAGATCATGGCATTGGGTCCCATCACTTCATAGCAAATAGATGGGGAAACAGAAACAGTGAGAGACTTTATTTTGGGGGGTTCCAAAATCACTGCAGATGGTGACTGCAGCCATGAAATTAAAAGATGCTTACTGCTTGGAAGAAGAGTTATGACCAATCTAGACAGTATATTAAAAAGCAGAGACATTACTTTGCCAACAAAGTTCCATCTAATCAAAGTTATGGTTTTTCTAGTAGTCACGTATAGATGTGAGAGTTGGACTATAAAGATAGCTGCTGCTGCTGCTGCTGCTAAGTCGCTTCATTCGTGTCTGACTCTGTGCGACCCCATAGATGGCAGCGCACTAGGCTCTCCCGTCCCTGGGACTCTCCAGGCAAGAACACTGGAGTGGGCTGCCATTTCCTTCTCCAATGCATGAAAGTGAGAAGTGGAAGTGAAGTCGCTCAGTCGTGTCCGACTCCTAGCGACCCCATGGACTGCAGCCTACCAGATTCCTCCATCTATGGGATTTTCCAGGCAAGAGTACTGGAGTGGGGTGCCATCGCCTTCTCCAAAGATAGCTGAGCACTGAAGAATTGATGCTTTTTAACTGTGGTGTTAGAGAAGACTCTTGAGAGTCCCTTGGACTGCAATGAGATTCAGCCAGTCCATCCTAAAGGAAATCAGTCCTGAATATTCATTGAAAGGACTGATGCTGAAACCCCAATACTTTTGCCACATGATACAAAGAACCGACTCATTTGAAAAGGCCCTAATGCTGAGAAAGATTGAAGGCGAGAGAAGAAGGGGATGACACAGGATGAAATGGTTGGATGGCATCATCGTTCAATCAACCTGAGTCTGAGTAAACTTCGGGAATTGGTGAGGTCAAGGAGGCCTGGCGTGCTGCAGTCCTTGGAGTGGCAAAGAGTTGAACATGACTGAGGGACTGAACTGACTGAACTGAAGGTACCTAAGAAGGCCAATAAAAATCAAAACTGATAGAAGTGACTTACTAGTTGTACAGAAACCACTGGAGAGAAATGCTCTTCAGGGCACAACATAAAGATTTAGTCTATTTCACCTACAGGAAATGATAACTTTTCTCATGAACTTGTCATGAATGTTAAAAATGCCACCTTTGTTTCTAACCTATAGATATGTGTTCTTGTGAGAATTAAGATGATATATAGTAGAAACTATATATAGAGATATGAATGGCAATTCACTTCAGTATTCTTGCCTTGAGAACCCCATGAACATATGAAAATGCAAAAAGATAGGACACTGATATTTGAACTCCCCAGGTCAGTAGGTGTCCAATATGCTACTGGAGATCAGTGGAGAAGTAACTCCAGAAAGAAGGAAGAGATGGAGCCAAAGCAAAAACAACACCCTGTTGTGGATGTGACTAGTGACAGAAGTAAAGTCTGATCCTGTAAAAAGCATAGGAACCGGGAAGATTAGTTCCATGAATCAAGGTAAATTAGAAGTGGTCAAACAGGAGATGGCAAGAGTGAACATCAACATTTTAGGAATCAGTGAACTAAAATGGACTGGAATGGGTGAATTAACTCAGATGACCATTATATCTACTAATGTGGGTAGGAATCCCTTAGAAGAAATGGAGTAGCCACCATAGTCATCAAAAGAGTCCAAAATGCAGTACTTGGATGGAATCTCAAAAATGACAGAATGATCTCTGTTCGTTTCCAAGGCAAACCATTCAAAATCATGTTAATCCAAGTCTGTGCCCCGACCAGTAATATTGAAGAAGCTGAAGTTGAACAGTTCTATGAAAATATACAAGACCTTCTAGAACTAACACCTAACAAAGATGTCCTTTTCATTATAGGGGACTGGAATGAAAAAGTAGGACGTCAAGAAATACCTTGAGTAACAGGCAAGTTTGGCCTTGGAGTACAGAATGAAGCAGGTCAAATGCTAATAGAGTTTTCAGAGAACAAGCTGGTCATAGCAAACACTCTTATAACATACAAGAGAAGACTCCACACATGGACATCACCAGATGGTCAATATTGAAATTAGATTGATTATATTCTTTGTAGCCAAAGATGAAGAGGCTCTATACAGTCAGCAACTACAAGACAGGGAGCTGACTGTATCTCAGATCATGAACTCCTTATTGCCAAGTTCAGACTTAAATTGAAGAAAGTAGGGGAAACCATTAGACCATTCAGGTATGACCTAAATCAAATCTCTTATTATTATACAGTGGAAGTGACTAATAGATACAAGGGATTAGATTAGATGGACAGAGTGCCTGAAGAATTATGGTTGGTGGTTTGTGACATTGTATAAGAGGCAGTGATCAAGACAATTCTCAAGAAAAAGAAATGCCAAAAATAAAAATGGTTGTCTGAGGAGGTCTTACAAATAGCTGTGAAAAGAAGAAAAGCAAAAGGAAAAGGAAAGATACACCTATTTGAATGCAGAATTCCAAAGAATAGCAAAGAGAGGTAAGAAAGCCTTCCTTAGTGATTAATACAAAGAAATAGAGGAAAAGAATAGAATGAGAAGGACTAGAGATCTCTTCAAGAAAATTAGAGATATCAAGGGAACATTTCATGCCAGGATGGACACAGTAAAGGACAGAAATTGTGTGGACCTAACAGAATCAAAAGACATTAAGAAGAGGTGGCAAGAATGCATAGAAGAACTATGCAAAAAATATCTTCATAACCCAGATAATCACAGTGGTATGATCATTCACTTAGAGCCAGACATCCTGGAATGCAAAGTCAAGTGGGCCTTAGGAAGCATTACTATGAACAAAGCTAGTGGAGGTGATGGAATTCCATTTGAGCAATTTCTAATCCTAAAATATGATGCTGTGAAAGTGCTGCACTCAATATGCCAGCAAATTTGGAAAACTCATCAGTGGCCACAGGACTGGAAAAGGTCAGTTTTTATTGCAATCACAAAGAAATGCAATGCCAAAAAATGCTCAAAATAACAATTGCACTTATCTCAAACGCTAGCAAAGGAGTGCTCAAAATTCTCCAAGCCAGGCTTCAACATTACGTGAATATTGAACTTCCAGATGTTCAAGATGAATTTAGAAAAGGCAGAGGAACTAGATCAAATTGCCAACATCCTTTGGATCATCGAAAAAGTGAGAGAATTGCAGAAAAAAACATCTATGTCTGCTTTACTGACTACTGACTACACAGCCTTTGACTGTGTGCATCACAATAAACTGTGGGAAATTCTTAAACAAATGGGAATACCAGACCACTTGACCTGCCTCTTGAGAAATCTGTATGCAGGTCAAGAAGCAATAGTTACAACTGGACATGGAACAACTGGTTCCAAATCAGGAAAGTAGTATATCAAGGTTGTATACTGTCACCCTGCTTACCCAACTTATATGCAGAGAACATCCTGAGAAACGCTGAGCTGGATGAAGCAAAAGCTGGAATCAAGATTGCTGAAAGAAATATCAATAACCTCAGATATGCAGATGACACCACCCTTATGGCAGAAAGTGAAGAAGAACTAAAGAGCCTCTTGATGAAAGTGAAAGAGAAGAGTGAAAAAGTTGGCTTAAAACTCAACATTCAGAAAGCTAAGATCAAAGCATCTGGTTCTATCAGTTCAGTTCAGTTCAGTTCAGTCTGTCAGTCATGTCCGACTCTTTGTGACGCCATGAATTGCAGCACGCCAGGCCTCCCTGTCCATCACCAACTCCCGGAGTTCACTCAGACTCAAGTCCATCGAGTCAGTGATGCCATCCAGCCATCTCATCCTCTGTCATCCCCTTTTCCTTCTGCCCCCAATCCCTCCCAGCATCGCTTCATGGGAAATACATGGGGAATCAGTGGCAAAAGTGACAGACTTTATTTTGGGGAGCTTGAAAATCACTGTAGTTAGTGAGTGCAGCCATGAAATTAAAAGACACTTGCTCCTTGGAAGAAAAGTTATGATCAACCTAAACAGCATATTAAAAAGCAGAGACATTACTTTGCCAACAAAGGTCTGTCTAGTCAAAGCTATGGTTTTTCCAATAGTCATATATGAAAATGAGAGTTGGACTGTAAAGAAACCTGAGCACTGAAGAATTGATACTTTTCTACTGTGGTGTTGGAGAAGACTTGAGAGTCCCTTGGACTGCAAGGAGATCCAACCAGTCCATCCTAAAGGAAATTGGTCCTCAATATTCATTGGAAGGACTGCTGCTGAAGCTGAAACTCCAATACTTTGGCCACCTAATGCGATGAACTGACTCATTTGGAAAGACCCTGAAACTGGGAAAGTTTGAATGTGGAGGAGAAGGGGACAACAGAGGATGAGATGATTGGATGTCATCACTGACTCAATAGTCATTGGTTTGTGTAAACTCTGGGACTTGGTGATGGACAGAGAGTTCTGATGTGCTGCAGTCCATGGCATTGCAAGGATTTGGACATGACTAAGTGACTGAACTGAACTGAATCGACCTCCAGGAACTCAACCATATTTCCACAGTAAATATCAAAGAAAAATCCCCATGTGCTTCTAGCAGACAGAAGATAAAAGGAAAAGTTTTGCAATATGCCAAAGCATTCCATTTGTATTAACAAAGTCTTGTCTCAGAAAAAAAAAAAAAAAATAGTAATCAGAGTTTAACCTGCAGGAGTATTACCAAAGCCTTACTGGCCTGAGGGAATCTAAATCCCGGTTGGTTCTAGCAATCCTATTCCACCTAAGGGGAGAGAAAAAGCCTGAGAAACTCTTTGGAAGTTAATAATCCAGAGGTATGGGCTCTTTAAAAGACTGAGACCCAATCATAGTAGTACAATGATTGTACCAATTCCCATACCAATTCCACACCTGCCCATCATCACTGCATCATTAAAGACCTATCTACAGCAATCTTTTTACTAGGTACTGTAACTATTGTTATGAGCAGGACTCCAAAGGACTCCTGGGTACAAAGGCCTTCTTGTGTTCCCCATCTCTTTTATTATAGGAAATAGACTTCTTTCAGCCTTGGTGACCTTCCTAGAGTTCCAACAGCAGGTTCAATCAGTTGTTAATTAGAGAAGGAATGGATGTGGAGACAAGGGAGGAATAGTCAAGAGAAATAATGGTGCAGCCTTGAGGCAGAATTTTTGTCCCTCTTCAAGGGATACACATAACAATATATTTGAGCTGTTTTGCAGACACTGAAATCCTCATTATGAAGGAGACGTTAGCAGTAAATTGTTCATAATCACCTGGGGCTTCCTAGGTGGCTCAGTGATAAGGAATCCCCCAGCCAATGCAGGAGACACAAGAGATGCAGGTTTGATCCCTGGGCTGTGAAAATCCCTTGGAGAAGAGCATGGCAACCCGTTCCAGAATTCTCCAGAAATTTTCCATGAAGAGAGGAGGCTGGTGGGCTACAGTCTGTGGGGTTGTAAAGAGTTCAGACATGACTGAGTAGCTGAGAACTCACATACAAGCACCTAGATCCCAGACTGGTTGAAACCAAAAGGTTGCTGATACTGACTCCCACTTACCTCACCACCAATCAGTGTCCACTAGCTAATCATGCTGTCATTGTACCATTACAATGAAACTCCACTCCATGTTGGGGGACACAGTTTTTAGGGCCTCAACCTGCTGTAGTCCCCTATGCCTGGCAAACCAATAAAGCTATTATTTTTCAAGTTCACCCAAACTCTGTCTCTGGGATTTAATTTGGTGTCAGGGTACAGAGGGCAGATTCAGCTTCACTATCAAGCATTATAAGACATACCAAGACACAGAGAAAACATAAGAATGAGGCATACAGGGATGTTGGAAATATCAAAACAGTAATTGAAAACAACAATAATGAATATGTTAAGGATTATGTTAATAATGAATATGTTATGGATTAAGTTGAAAGGATATCCAATGGGGGAGGCTAACCATGTGTGGAGATGGGACTATATGGAAAATTTCTGCACCTTCTTCTCAGTTTTGCTGTAAATTTAAAACAGCTGTGAAAAGTAAAATCGTAAAAATATACAAAGCAATGAAATTATACACAATGTATGTATCAGGTGCTTGGTGAGGAGAAGAGCTAAAGGATGGGGAAGAACAACAAAGTCCAGGCAAATATGTTGTGAATGATCTAGTTGTGCTTATAGAGTCTGTTTCTTTTTGATCCATACCTCCTAAAGAGATTATATTCCTTTTCCATATATGCTAAATATTATGTAATGCAACTTAAAATGACTATATAATTTAGAATATATTTTATATTCATAGTACCCACACTTAATGAAATAGGGAATATATTTTTCTCTTTTAGTAACAGAGCATACTAGTATTTTTTTAATCTAAACAGCTTTACACATAAGATATAAAATATTTAAGCATATTTTAATGTTTCATGTTTCTTCTTCAAATTCTATGTCTAAATTTTGTTTTAAGTACATTTTCATACCCAGAATCTACATTTTTGCTTATGGATTAGAAGCATTGAAGGAAATGAGCTATAAAACTTTGGAAAATATTTTAGAGATGATAAAGCAGAAATTAAATTCAAGCATGTGCTAAATTTTCACTGACCAAGCAGTACAGAGTTTGATATCATCAACCTTCAGCCATTCTTGCTATCATTAATTTATAAACTATGCTATTACATACAATTCATAATGTTTTAAAATATTTCCATTTTTGGAATTTCAGAACTATGCAAATTATAAGTAATTTAAATAATTGAAACAATTTGGACTAGAATTTAAATCCCAGCTTCCAGTGAAGGGAATGTGAATTCCACTGATTTGATAGTATCAGTTACTTAGCTATTTATAGGCACATTTAAAGAAGAAAGGTGATTAACTTTAATGAGTATGAAGTGCATCATAAGGCAGCACATCTTTTAGCTAATGTAATCTTAAGGAACCTATGCTATTTTTCTTCTACAAAAATTTGAAAGCTGGGGTTTAAATTGTAGTCCACATAATTCCAAAGCATGTACTGTTTCAACTAGATCTTATACCCACTGAGTTTTCTAAATGCTTCCATTGGTTATGAGAATATAGACTCAGATTCTTATTTCTAAAATAAGTGGACTGAGATATTATTCTTACACATGGACCTGAGGTGTGGAACATAGGAGGAAACCAATCAAGATCATCTAGTTGAATTTGTGTTAACAATGTGGATGGTTCAGTAATTGCTAAAGATTCTTTAGCTGGTGATTTAATAACATTGTCTTCACATTTAGGTTTCCATGCTTTCTGAACGATGAGCACTACTGCAATAAAACTGGCGGTGGTTGAAAGGAGCTTCAAAAGAAGAACAAAATGTAAAATTCTCGACTTTTTTTTGGTTGTTTTTTTTTTCAACCTTTTGTTAAGATTATCAGTCATACTAAATTGCTAAATAATTTAACAGAGAATTCCTATAATCATATTATGTAAGTTAAGGTTTTATTATATATACTTGTGGTTTTGGAGAAGACTCTTGAGAGTCCCTTGGACTGGAAGGAGATCCAATCAGTCCATCCTAAAGGAGATCGGTCCTGGGTATTCATTGGAAAGACTGATGCTGAAGCTGAAACTCAAATATTTTGGTAATCTGATGCGAAGAGCTGACTCATTTGGAAAGACCCTGATGTTGGGAAAGATTGAAGGCAGGAGGAGAAGGGATGACAGAGGATGAGATGGTTAGATGGCATCACCGACTCAATGGACATGAGTTTGGGTAAACTCCAGGAGTTGTTGATGGACAGGGAGGCCTGGCATTCATGAGGTCTCAAAGAGTTGGACACAACTGAGTGACTGAACTGAACTGTCACATATCTACCTGCTTCTCTACATAAACATTTAATCCATGTCATTCTTAATAAATTTTGAAGGAAAATTTTCCTGATTACCTAAGCATGCAAATTATTATCTTGAGTGCAATACCTTTAGGATCTTAATTTTAATGTGTAATTTCATGCTTGGTCTCTAAGTCATGTCATACTCTTTGCAACCCCATGGACTATTACCTGCCAGGCTGCTTTCTCCTTGGAATTTTCCAGGCAAGAATATTGGAGTGGGTTGCCATTTCCTTCTCCATGGGATCTTCCTGAGGCTGCGTCTTCTGTGTCTCCTGCATTGGCAGGCAGATTCTTTACTATTGAGCCACCAAAGTATAATTCACAATATACATACAAAAAGTCTAGAAAAAGTATTGACCTGTGTCACCCAAAATTAAATTATTCTAGAAACAGTATGTTCCTCACTGTATTTTAGCCTGTTCATGGACTGAAAGCATGTCTTTCTCACAAATGTGCTGTGTAATAACAGACTTTTTTTTTTTTTTTAATGAGGATGGTGTCATCTAAGTAGGCTGATAGCATGAAGAGGTATTTTCTATTTTTGATAAAAGAATGCCATATGGAATGGATAAAAGTGTACACAGCTGTGTTTGAGTTCATCAAACATCTCACAGTAAGTGTCTGCTGCTGCTGCTGCTAAGTCGCTTCAGTCGTATCCGACTCTGTGACCCCATAGACCGGCAGCCCACCAGGATGCCCCGTTCTCCAGGCAAGAACACCGGAGTGGGTTGCCATTTCCTTCTCCAGTGCATGAAAGTGAAAAGTGAAAGTGAAGTCGCTCAGTCGTGTCCAACTCTTAGCGACCCCATGGACTGCAGCCTACCAGGCTGCTCCATCCATGGGATTTTCCAGGCAAGAGTACTGGAGTGGGGTGCCATTGCCTTCTCCGCTATATTTAACTACTAGGGGTCATATCTTGCCTAATCCATAGTCAAGATTGTATTTGGCCCATTTACAACTTGTGTATTTGTGATTTTAGATACATTGTTTAGTCAGGCTTCAGCAATATGTGAACCGTGAACTTCCAGATGTTCAAGCTGGTTTTAGAAAAGGTAGAGGAACCAGAGACAGTTAGAACTGGACATGGACCAACAGACTGGTTCCAAATAGGAAAAGGATTACGTCAAGGCTGTATGATGTTACCCTGCTTATTTAACTTATATGCAGAATGCATCATGAGAAACACCGGGCTTGAGGAAGCACAAGCTGGAATCAAGATTGCCAGGAGAAATATCAATAACCTCAGATATACAGATGACACCATTCTTATGGCAGAAAGTGAAGAAGAATGAAAGAGCCTCTTGATGAAAGTGAAAGAGGAGAGTGAAAAAGTTGGCTTAAAGCTCAACATTCAGAAAACAAAGATCATGGCATCTGGTCCCATCAGATCAG
>NW_011495048.1:333713-342530 GCF_000754665.1 Bison bison bison | reverse complement strand
CATCGAGTCAGTGACGCCATCCAGCCATCTCATCCTCTGTTGTCCCCTTCTCCTCCTGCCCCCCATCCCTCCCAGCATCAGAGTCTTTTCCAATGAGTCAACTCTTCGCATGAGGTGGCCAAAGTACTGGAGTTTCAGCTTTAGCATCATTCCTTCCAAAGAAATCCCAGGGCTGATCTCCTTCAGAATGGACTGGTTGGATCTCTTTGCAGTCCAACGGACATGGCAAATAGATGGGGAAACAGTGGTTGACTTTATTTAGGGTGTCTCCAAAATCACTGCAGATGGTGACTGCAGCCATGAAATTAAAAGACGCTTACTCCTTAGAAGGAAAGTTATGACCAACCTAGACAGCATATTGAAAAGCAAAGACATTACTTTGTCAACAAAGGTCCATCTAGTCAAGGCTATGATTTTTCCAGTGGTCATGTATGGATGTGAGAGTTGGACTATAAAGAAAGCTGAGAGCAGAATAATTGATGCTTTTGGACTGTGATATGGAGAAGACTCTTGAGAGTCCCTTGGACTGCAAGGAGAGCCAACCAGTCCATCATAACAGAAATCAGTCCTGGGAGTTCATTGAAAGGACTGATGTTAATGCTGAAACTCCAATATTTTGGCCACCTGATGCAAAGAGCTGACTCATTTGAAAAGACCCTGATGTTGGGAAAGATTGAAGGCAGGAGGAGAACGGGATGGCAGAGGATGAGATGGTTAGATGGCATCATTGACTCAATGGACATGAATTTAGGTAAACTCTGGGAGTTGGTGATGGACAGGGAGGCCTGGCGTGCTGCGGTTCATGGGGTCGCAATGAGTTGGACACGACTGAGCCACTGAACTGAACTGATACTCATTCATAATTTCCCCTTTTACTTTTATTACTTGGTTAAAGCTTATCATTCTAAAAATTGTTCAAAAGTTGCTTCTTTTAATGTGTTTGCTTCTATTTAAATGTTTGACTTTTGTTAGATGCTGTATATGAAAGCTTAACTTTTAATGTTAGTCACTAATGGATTCAAATTTACTTTTTTCCTTGTCTCTTACAGTTATACTTTCTCTTCTGTAAAATGTGGATAAAAATAGCTCTCCATTCACAGTATTTTGAGAACAGAATGAGAAAATTAATGTTACACTCAGTCAAGTTGTTATGAATTGAAAATGAAATTACAGATATTTAATATTAATTTCCCTAAACTTTCTGGGGAAACTCAAAAGAAATTCAACAAGACAATAAATTTTAACTTTCAATTATTATCATCTTTATCCCCTTATTTGAACATTAAGAAAAGAAAAGAATTAGAAGAGAAGTAGCATATGAGAATGCTGAAGGACTAATATCAAGTCAGTGTTACAGAAATTCCGGGGGAAAATAGAAAGATGATTAATAATGTCAGTTGCTCACTCCAAATATCTGAGTCTTCTTAATACAAAATCATTTCATCTTTTATTAATAGTAGAAATTATCAAATTTCCAGAGCTTCTTATTTCATTACAAAGTATATCCCGATATCACTTCTACTTTTGCATTAATTTTGAAATTAAAGATTAAAAAATGATAAAATGTAGCCAACTCTTGAGTAATAGGAAAGCTCACAACATTTTTTTCTCAAATAATAAAAAAATATAAAATAAATATAAAAATCAACTAAATGTACTTAACTAAGTTGTGCAATAAAAATATTAAGGAGAACCTTTTTATAGCACAGGGAACTCTACTTAATGTTCTGTGTTGACCTAAATGAGAAGGGAATACAGAAAAGCATATATATATATATGTGTGTGTGTGTATCTGATTCACTTTGCTGTACAGTAGAAACTAACACAACATGTAAAGCAACATGCTTAATTGCTCAGTCATGTCCAACTCTCTGAAATCCCATGGATTGCAGCCCATCAGGCTTCTCTGTTCATGGGATTTCCCAGGCAAGAATACTGGAACATGATGTTATTTCCTTCTCCAGAGGGTCTTCTAGACCCAGGAATCAAGCCCAATTCTCCTTCACTGCAGGCAGAATCTTTACCACTGAGCCACCTGGGAAACTGAAGCAACTATACCTTCCATAAAAATTTTAAAACATAATTTATAAATTCAAATTAAAATAAATGAATAAATAAATAAACAAAATAAGTTTATGAACTTCCCTGGTGGTTCAGTTGGTAAAGAATCTGCCTGCATGTAGGAGACCCTGAAGAAGGAAATGGCAACCCATTCCAGTATTCTTGCCTGGAGAATTCCAGAGGAGCCTGGTGGGCTACAGTCCATCAGGTTGCAAAGATTCAGACAAGCAAAGAATGGATTTCCATTCCCTTCTCCAGGGGATATTCCTGACCCAATGATCAAACCCAGGTCCCCTGCATTGCAGGTGTAGTCTTTACTATCTGAGCCTTCAGAGAAGGCCCAAATTCTAAGTAGATCAATCTACTAAAAAACTAGTTATATTTCTACTTTTTCTAATTCCACATTGACAAATTCACTTTATGTAAGCTACTATTGAAATGGTATACATCTCCTATGTCTCCATTTTTTGAAGTAAAAGACTTCTGCTTTGTTCCCCTGACCTCTCCTGAATCTCAAAAGGCTAGCTCAAGAGTTAATTATTAGTATTAGGATATGTGAAAATGAAGAAACAAAAAATAGCTATTAAGCCATGAAACTGGAAACAATTTAGACTATGTCAGCCACATAGCAGAGTCATTGAACTCTTTGTTCTTTGAAAGTGATAGATTCAAATGGCTGACACACATGCCTAAGTTGCTTTTACCAAAACCAGAACCTCACCAGATGAACACTGCTGATCACAACTTGAACACACTAGACTAGCTGGGACCAGAAGTTTGTTGATGTTGACTGGCAAAACATCACCCTGTTACCTCATTAAAAATTAATTAGAAAGATATCCAGCAGCCTATCAGGGACCCTGCAATCCATAAACCTAGTGATCCCTTCCTTGAAGTCATCAGGGAGTTCAGGCCTTTGGAGTACTAACTGCCCATTCTCCTTTCCTCAGTAGAGTTCAGTTCAGTTGCTCAGTCGTGTCCGACACGTTGCAACCCAATGGACTGCAGCATGCAAGGTTTCCCTGTCCATCATCAACTCCCAGAGTTTACTCAAACTCATGTCCATTGAGTTGGTGATGTCATCCAACAATCTCAACTTATGTTGTCCCCTTCTCCTCCTGCCTTCAATCCTTCCCAGCATCAGGGTCTTTTCAAATGAGTCAGTTCTTCCCATCATGTGGCCAAAGTATTGGAGTTTCAGCTTTAGCATCAGACCTTCCAATGAATATCCAGGATTGATTTCCTTTAGGATGAACTGGTTCTATCTCCTTTCAGTCCAAGGGACTCTCAAGAGTCTTCTCCAATACCACAGTTCAAAAGCATCATTTCTTCAACACTCAAATTTCTTTATAGTCCAACTCTCACATCCATACATGACTATTGGAAAAACCATAGCTTTGACTATACCTTTGTTGGCAAAGCAATGTCTCTGCTTTTTAATATGCTGTCTAGGTTGGTCATAACTGTTCTGCAAAGGAGTAAGCGTCTTTTAATTTCATGACAGCAGTCACCATCTGCAGTAATTTGGGAGCCAAAAATAAATAAATAAATAAATAAAGTCTGTCACTATTTTGATTGTTTCCCCATCAATTTTCCATGAAGTGATGGGACCAGATGCCATAATCTTTGATTTCTTAATGTTGAGAGGAAGGGAATGGCAAACCACTTCAATATTCTTGCCTTGAGAACCCTATGAACAGTATGAAAAGGCAAAAAAGATAGGACACTGAAAAATGAACTTCCTAGATTGGTAGGTGCCCAATATGCTACTATAGATCAGTGGAGAAATAATTCCAGAAAGACTGAAGAGATGGAGCCAAGGCAAAAACAACACCCAATTGTGGATGTGACTGGTGATAGAAACAATATCCAGTACTGTAAAGAGCAATATTGCATAGGAACCTGGAATGTTAGGTCCATGAATCAAGGCAAATTCCAAGTGGTCAAACAGGAGATGGCAAGAGTGAACATCGATGATTTAGGAATCAGAGAACTAAAATGGACTGGAATGGGTGAATTTAATTCAGATGACCATTATGTCTACTACTGTGGGCAAGAATCCCTTAAATGAAATGGAGTAGCCATCATAATTAACAAAATAGTCTGAAATGCAGTACTTAGATGTGATCTCAAAAATGACAGAATAGTATGTTCACTTCAAAGGCAAACCATTCAATATCACAGTAATCCAAGTCTGTGCCCCGACCATTAATGTTGAAGAAGCTGAAGTTGAACGGTTTTATGGATGTGAGAGTTTGACTGTGAAGAAAGCTGAGCGCCAAAGAAGTGATGCTTTTAAACTGTGGTGTTGGAGAAGACTCTTGAGAGTCCCTTGGACTGCAAGGAGATCCAACCAGTCCATTCTGAAGGAGATCAGCCCTGGGATTTCTTTGGAAGGAATGATGCTAATGCTGAAACTCCAGTACTTTGGCCACCTCATGAGAAAAGTTGACTCATTGGAAAAGACTCTGATTCTGGGAGGGATTGGGGGCAGGAGAAGAAGGGGACGACAGAGGATGAGATGGCTGGATGGCATCACTGACTCGATGGACTTGAGTCTTAGTGAACTCCAGGAGTTGGTGATGGACAGGGAGGCCTGGCGTGCTGCAATTCATGGGGTCTCAAAGAGTCGGACATGACTGAGCGACTGATCTGATCTGATCTGATCTGACAATGCCTTCTAGAACTAACACACTAAAAAAGATGTCCTTTTCATTATAGGAGACTAGAATCCAAAAGTAGGAAGTTAATAAACACCTGGAGTAACAGGCAAATTTGGCCTCAGAGTACAGAATGAAGCAGAACAAAGGCTAATAGAGTTTTGCCAAAAGAATGCACTGGTCATAGCGAACACCCTCTTCCAACAACACAAGAGAAGACTCTACACATGGACATCACCAGATGGCCAACTCTGAAATCAGTTTGATTATATTATTTGCAGCCAATGATGGAGAAGCTCTATACAGTCACCAAAACAAGACAGGGAGCTGAATGTGGCTAAGATCATTAACTCCTTATTGACAAATTCAGACTTAAATTGAAGAATGTAGGGAAAACCAATAGACCATTCAGGTATGACCTATATCAAATCGCTTATGATTATACAGTGGAAGTGACTAGTAGATGCAAGGGTTTAGATCTGATAGACAGAGTGTCTGATGAACTATGGATGGAGGTACATGACATTCTACAGCAGACAGAGATCAAACCATCCCCAAGAAAAAGAAAAGGAAAAAACAAAAAGGATGTCTGAGGAGGCCTTACAAATAGCTGTAAAAAGAAGAGAAGCAAAAGGCAAAGGAGAAAAAGAAAGATATAGCTATTTGAATGTAGAGTTCCAAAGAATAGCAAGGAGAGATAAGAAAGCCTTCCTCAGTGTTCAATGCAAAGAAATAAGAAAATAATAGAATGGGAAAGATTAGAGTCTCTTCAAGAAAAGTAGAGGTACCAAGGGAACATATCATGCAAAGATTGGCTCAATAAAGGACAGAAACGGTATGGACTTAACAGAAGCAGAATATATTAAGAAGAGGTGTCAAGAATGTACAGAAGAACTGTACAAAAAAAGATCTTCATGACCCAGATAATCACGGTGGTGTGATCACTCACCTAGAGTCAGACATCCTGGAATGTGAAATCAAGTGGGCCTTAGGAAGTATCACTATGAACAAAGCTAGTGGAGGTGATGGAATTCCAGTTGAGCTATTCCAAATCCTGAAAGATGATGCTGTGAAAGTGCTGCACTCAATATGCCAGCAAATTTGGAAAACTCAGCTGTGGCCACAGGATTGGAAAAGGTCAGTTTTCATTCCAATCCCAAAGAAAGGCAATGCCAAAGAATGCTCAAACTACCACACAGTTGCACTCGTCTTACATGCTAGTAAATTAATGCTCAAAATTCTCTAAACCAGTCTTCAACAGTATGTGAACGATTACTTCTAGATCTTCAAGCTGGTTTTAGAAAAGACAGAGGAACCAGAGATCAAACTGCCAACATTCGTTGGATCATTGAAAAAACAAGAGAGTTCCAGAAAAACATCTATTTCTGCTTTATTGACTGTGCTAAAGCCTTTGAGTGTGTGGATCACAATAAACTGTGGAAAATTCTGAAAGAGATGGGAATACCAGACCACCTGACCTGCCTCTTGAGAAATCTGTATGCAGGTCATGAAGCAACAGTTAGAACTGTTCATGAAGCAACAAACTGTTTACAAATAGGGAAAGGAGTACATCAAGACTGAATATTGTCTCCTTTCCTAGTGCCTTGCAATAAATACTGCATTTTCTTTCACTACAATAGAATGTCAATAGATTGGCTGGGCAGCATTTCTGTAAAGGCATTTCTCTAAAAGCATTTCTGGCCAATGGACCTAAATTCAGGTTAGGTAATGTTACCATGTACTGTTACTGTTTGCATGTTGGTGGAAATTGAGTGAAAATACAGATATCCCCTTTGGTCACCTATATATGCAAGTTATTATAAATATATTTTCAGTCAGTTTAGTAAATTTTTCATTAAGCACCTATGATTACTGGTTTTCTCATGGTACACAATATATTTTCCTATGGATTCTGCTACAAAGATAATTTTACTCAAATACTATTTCAAGATAAACATACCTTGTAGTGAACAGTTAAATCTTCTTCCTTGGTATTCAAATAAGCAAGAAAAAATTGAGAATGGAATAAAAGTTTCTTAATTGCCTCTAATTCTTAACCTTCAAAAAAATCTAACCAACAACTAGAGTACTGTATCTATGATAATATTTTCTTAGAATTTCTAAATTAGCCATAGTTTAACCCATTATCTTTTCCACCTTAAAGAATACTTTCATTTCTGGATTTCCTATTTCATTTAGTTGAAATACCCATAATAGTTAAGACATAGTGTAGGTTAAAAAGGAAAAATATGTATTTACCTCAAGTGGCTGTCTCACTTTATTTATCCACATTCAGGGGCATATCCTTCAAGTATTTTACAGTTCTTTTATTACAATGTCTCTAGACAATAGCATTTCTCAATAATAGTTACCATAACAAAACATCTTAATAAACCAGAGATTAAAAAAGCATGAAAATTTTTCAAAGCACTGTTTCAACCTCATGTAAATCACTGACATATCAATCAGTCTGCTTTGATAATGGCTTCTATTGTTAGTTGTGTGTAGGGAAAATTATGAACTGTGTTAAAAATCAGATCAGAAGATGGCAGAGGAGGACAGGGAGAATACTTTCTCCCCCACAAATTCATCAAAAGAACATTTAAACGCCGAGTAAATTCCACAAAACAACTTCTGAATGCTGGCGAGGACATCAAGCACCCAGAAAAGCAACCCAAGTCTTCAAAAGGAGGTAGGAAAAAATATAAAAGACAGAAAAAGGGACAAAAGAGGGAGGGACAGAGTTCCATCCCAGGAAGGGAGTCTTAAAAAGAGAGAAGTTTCCAAACACCAGGAAACTTTCTCACTGCCAAATCTGTGCCAAGCCTTGGAAGCACAGAGGGCAACATAACAGGGAGGAAAAATAAATAAACAATTAAAACCTGCAGATTGGAGCCCTACGGTAACTACCCTAGTGGAGAAGCAGCGCAGATACCTGCACACGCCACTAGCAAGCGGGGGCTGGGCAGGGAGGTGCTGCGAGGGCTGCATCCCTTAGAGTAAGGATCTGGCCTGAAAACCCTGAGCGCTATCTGAGCGCAATAATTTGGGCTAGCAAACCAGACCGTGGGATATCTACCACCCGAAAAGCCAGCCCTAACCTAAGACACCGCCAGGCCCGTGCACGGAACAAAGGACTGAACAGAAATAGCCGGCTGCAGACCATCCCCCTCCGGTGACAGGCAGCCAGAGCCAGAAGGGGGCAATCGCAGCCCCAGAGAGACATTATCTATAAAACTGTAAGCAGGCTTTTTTGCTAACTAAAATTTCTTGAGGGTCTGGACGGTCAACATCTGCCTGAGAAGGTGCGCCGGTTGTATACCTAGATAACCGAGGGGTGGGGAGGTGATAAGTCGCAGCAATCGCCCTCGCCAAACACCTCATCACCTGAGCTGCTCGGACCTGGGAAGGGTGCAAAATGCAGGCCCAACTGAGGCTGTGCCTCTGAGGACTACCCGAGTGCCTGAACCTGAGCGGCTTGGACCCAGGAGGTGCAAGCATCCCAGGGCCCGCCACGGATGGTTCCCGACTTCCCTGCGGAGCAACCTAGAGCCTGAGAAGTGTGGGCGGGGAGGCTACACGCGATGTGAACGCGGGCAGACCCAGTGTGGCTGAGGCACTGTTAGCACACTCCAGTGATATTTGTTTGCAGTGTCTCTCCCTCCCCACAGAGCGACTGAACAAGTGAGCCTAAAAAAAAAAAAAAGGGTCCACCACCACCCCCTTTGTGTCAGGGCAGAAACCAGACACTGAAGAGACCAGCAAACAGAAGAAGCTATAACAGAGGGAACCGCCTTGGAAGCTACAGGCAATAGATTAAAACCCCGTGGTTAGTATCGACTACATAGGAAGGGGCCTATAGATCTTGAGAAATATAAGTCGGACCATGGAACTAGCCGAAAATGAACTGACCCCACAATACTCACAACAAAACCAGAGAAAGTCCTAGATATATTTTTATTATTTTTACAATCAGTCTTTCTTTCTTTTTTTTTTAATTAATTTTATTTTATTTTTAAACTTTACATAATTGTATTAGTTTTTTTTTTAATTAAAAAATTTTTTTTGTAACTTTTTTTTTTTTTTTTTTTTTTTA
>NW_011495048.1:332915-333613 GCF_000754665.1 Bison bison bison | reverse complement strand
ATGTAATGCTGTGAACTTCTCTGGGTGACCCTCATGGTGGAGAAACTTTTCATCTTTAACATAGATGTTTTATCAATGGTGCTGTATAGAAGGAGAAGTTTTGAAACTACTGTAATAATAAGACTGATAACTGGAAGCAGGAGGCTTAAGTCCAAACCCTGACTCCAGGGAACTCATGACTCCAGGGATCATTAATTGACAGGAGCTCAACAAACGCCTCCATACCTACACTGAAACCAAGCACCACCCAAGAGCCAACAAGTTCCAGGGCAAGACATACCACGCAAATTCTCCAGAAACACAGGAACACAGCCCTCAGCTCCAAGATATAGGCTGCCCAAAGTCACCCAAATATCATAGACATCTCATAACTCATTACTGGACACTTCACTGCACTCCAGAGAGAAGAAATCCAGCTCCACCCACCAGAACACCGACACAAGCTTCCCTAACCAAGAAACCTTGACAAGCCACCAGTACAAACCCACACACAGCAAGGAAAAGCCACAAGAAAGAGAACTCCACAAACTGCCAGAATACAGAAAGGACATGCCAAACTCTGCAATTTAAACAAGATGAAGAGACAGAGGAATACCCAGCAGATAAAGGAACAGGATAAATGCCCACCAAACCAAACAAAAGAGGAAGAGATAGGGAATCTACCTGATAAAGAATTCCTATTAATGATAGTGAAATTG
>NW_011495048.1:331995-332815 GCF_000754665.1 Bison bison bison | reverse complement strand
TTTTTTTTTTCTTCTTTTCTTTAACATTGTATTTTTGAAATTCCAATCTCTACTCTAGATTTAGCTTTTTGGTATTTGTTATTAATTTTATACCTATATATATATATATTTTTTATAATTTTTGTGACTTTTTTTTCTTTCTCTCTCTTTCTTTCTCTTCTTCTTTTAAATAACAGTGTATATCTGAAATTCCAAACTCTACTTTAGATTTTTAATTTATGTTTTTTGGTATTTGTTATCAATTTTGTATCTATATTTTCTTTATAATTTTTGCAACTTTGTTTATCTTTGTTTGTTTTTTTCTCTCTTTCTTTTTCTTCTTCTTTTTTTAACATTATATTTTTGAAATTCCGAACTCTACTCTAGACTTTTAATTTTTGCTTTTATGTATTTGTTACCAATTTTGTACCTTTAAGAACCCAATCTTCAGTACCCATTTTTCACTAGGGAGCAAGATTACTGGCTTGACTGCTCTCTCTCCCTTTGGACTATTCTTTTTCTCCGCCAGGTCACCTGTGTCTCCTCCCTAACCCCTCTCTACTCTACCCAACTCTGTGAACTTCTGTGTGTTCCAGACGGTGGAGAACACTTAAGGAACTGATTACTGGCTGGATCTGTCTCCCTCCTTTTCATTTCCCAGTTTTATCCTCCTGGCCACCTCTGTCTCCTTACTCTTTCTTCTCTTCTCTATATAACTCCATGAACATCTCTGAGCAGTCCAGTTGTGGAGTGCACATAAGGAAGTGATTACTGGCTAGCCCACTCTCTCCTCTATTGATTCCACTTCATCTCATTCGGGTCACCTCTAACTCTCTCCTCC
>NW_011495048.1:327624-331895 GCF_000754665.1 Bison bison bison | reverse complement strand
ATACCCAGCAGATAAAGGAACAGGATAAATGCCCACCAAACCAAACAAAAGAGGAAGAGATAGGGAATCTACCTGATAAAGAATTCCAAATAATGATAGTGAAATTGATCCAAAATCATGAAATCAAAATGGAATCACAGATAAATAGCCTGGAGACAAGGATTGAGAAGATGCAAGAAAGGTTTAACAAGGACCTAGAAGAAATAAAAAAGAGTTAATATATAATGAATAATGCAATAAATGAAATCAAAAACACTCTGGAGGCAACAAATAGTAGAATAACAGAGGCAGAAGACAGGATTAGTGAATTAGAAGGTAGAATGGTAAAAATAAATGAATCACAGAGGAAAAAAGAAAAACGAATTAAAAGAAATGAGGACAATCTCAGAGACCTCCAGGACAATATTAAATGCCACAACATTCGAATCATAGGGGTCCCAGAAGAAGAAGACAAAAAGAAAGACCATGAGAAAATACTTGAGGAGATAATAGTTGAAAACTTCCCTAAAATGGGGAAGGAAATAATCACTCAAGTCCAAGAAACCCAGAGAGTCCCAAACAGGATAAACCCAAGGTGAAATACCCCAAGACACATATTAATCAAATTAACAAAGATCAAACACAAAGAACAAATATTAAATGCAGCAAGGGAAAAGCAAAAAATAACACACAAGGGAATTCCCATAAAGATAACAGATGATCTTTCATTCTTTCAATAGAAATCCTTCAAGCCATGAGGGAATGGCAAGACATACTTAAAGTGATGAAAGAAAATCACCTACAGCCCAGATTATTGTACCCAGCAAGGATCTCATTCAAATATGTAGGAGAAATCAAAAGCTTTACAGACAAGCAAAAGCTGAGAGAATTCAGCACCACCAAACCAGCTCTCCAACAAATAATAAAGGATATTCTCTGGACAGGAAACACAAAAATGGTGTATAAACTTGAACCCAAAACAATAAAGTAAATGGCAACGGGATCATACTTATCAATAACTACCTTAAACCTAAATGGGTTGAATGCCCCAACCAAAAGACAAAGCCTGGCTAAATGGATACAAAAACAAGACCCCTACATATGCTGTCTACAAGAGATCCACCTCAAAACAGGGGACACATACGGACTGAAAGTGAAGGGCTGGAAAAAGATTTTTCATGCAAATAGGGACCAAAAAAAAGCAGGAGTAGCAATACTCATATCAGATAAAATAGACTTTAAAACAAAGGCTGTGAAAAGAGACAAAGACGGTCACTACGTAATGATCAAAGGATCAATCCAAGAAGAAGATATAACAATTATAAATATATATGCACCCAACATGCGAGCATTGCAATATGTAGACAAATGCTAACAAGTATGAAAGGAGAAATTAACAATAACACAATAATAGTGGGAGACTTTAATACCCCACTCACACCTATGAATAGATCAACTAAACAGAAAATTAACAAGGAAACACAAACTGTAAATGATACAATAGACCAGTTAAACCTGATTGATATCTATAGGACATTTCATCCCAAAACAATGAATTTCACCTTTTTCTCAAGCGCACATGATACCCTCTCCAGGATAGATCACATCCTAGGCCATAAATCTAGCTTTGGTAAATTCAAAAAAATAGAAATCAGTCCAAGCATCTTTTCTGACCATAATGCAGTAAGATTAGATCTCAATTACAGGAGAAAAACTATTAAAAATTCCAACATATGGAGACTGAACAACATGCTGCTGAATAATCAACAAATCACAGAAGAAAACAAAAAAGAAATAAAATTTGCATAGAAATGAATGAAAATGAAAACACAACAACCCAAAACCTGTGGGACACTGTAAAAGCAGTCCTAAAGGGAAAGTTCATAGCAATACAGGCATACCTCAAGAAACAAGAAAAAAATCAAATAAATAACCAAATTCTACACCTAAAGCAACTAGAAAAGGAAGAAATGAAGAACCCCAGGGTTAGTAGAAGGAAAGAAATCTTAAAAATTAGGGCAGAAATAAATGCAAAAGAAACAAGAGACCATAGCAAAAATCAACAAAGCCAAAAGCTGGTTCTTTGAGAGGATAAATAAAATTGAAAAACCATTAGCCAGACTCATCAAGAAATAAAGGGAGAAAAATCAAATCAATAAAATTAGAAATGAAAATGGAGAGATCACAACAGACAACACAGAAATACAAAGGATCATAAGAGACTACTATCAACAATTACATGCCAATAAAATGGACAACGTGGAAGAAATAGACAAATTCTTAGAAAAGTACAACTTTCCAAAACTGAACCAGGAAGAAATAGAAAATCTTAACAGACCCATCACAAGCACGGAAATTGAAACTGTAATCAAAAATCTTCCAGCAAACAAAAGCCCAGTTCCAGATGGCTTCACAGCTGAATTCTACCAAAAACTAAGAGAAGAACTAACACCTATCCTGTTCAAACTCTTCCAGAAAATTGCAGAGGAAGGTAAACTTCCAAACTCATTCTATGAAGCCACCATCACCCTAATACCAAAACCTGACAAAGATCCCACAAAAAAAAAGAAAACTACAGGCCAATATCACTGATGAACATAGATGCAAAAATCCTTAACAAAATTCTAGCAATCAGAATCCAACAACACATTAAAAAGATCATACACCATGACTAAGTGGGCTTTATCCCAGGGATGCAAGGATTCTTCAATATCTGCAAATCAATCAGTGTAATATACACCACATTAACAAATTGAAAAATAAAAACCATATGATTATCTCAATAGATGCAGAGAAAGCCTTTGACAAAATTCAACATCCATTTATGATAAAAACTCTCCAGAAAGCTGGAATAGAAGGAACATACCTCAACATAATAAAAGCTATATATGACAAACCCACAGCAAACATTATCCTCAATGGTGAAAAATTGAAAGCATTTCCTCTAAAGTCAGGAACAAGACAAGAGTGCCCACTTTCACCTTTACTATTCAACATAGTTTTGGCCACAGCAATCAGAGGAGAAAAAGAAATAAAAGGAATCCAAATTGGAAAAGAAGAAGTAAAACTCTCACTATTTGCAGATGACATGATCCTCTACATAGAAAACCCTAAAGACTCCACCAGAAAATTTCTAGAACTAATCAATGATTATAGTAAAGTTGCAGGATATAAAATCAACACACAGAAATCCCTTGCATTCCTATACACTAACAATGAGAAAACAGAAAGAGAAATTAAGGAAACAATTCCATTCACCATTGCAACGGAAAGAATAAAATACTTAGGAATATATCTACCTAAAGAAACTAAAGACCTATATATAGAAAACTATAAAACACTGGTGAAAGAAATCAAAGAGGACACTAATAGGTGGAGAAATATACTATGTTCATGGATTGGAAGAATCAATATAGTGAAAATGAATATACTACCCAAAGCAATTTATAGATTCAATGCAATCCCTATCAAGCTACCAATGGTATTCTTCACAGAGCTATAACAAATAATTTCACAATTTGTATGGAAATACAAAAAACCTTGAATAGCCAAAGTGATCTTGAGAAAAAAGAATGGAACTGGAGGAATCAACCTACCTGACTTCAGGCTCTACTACAAAGCCACAGTCACAAGACAGTATGGTACTGGCACAAAGACAGAAATATAGATCAATGGAACAAAATAGAAAGCCCAGAGATAAATGCACACACATATGGACACCGTATCTTTGACAAAGGAGGCAAGAATATACAATGGATTAAAGACAAACTCTTTAACAAGTGGTGCTGGGCACACTGGTCAACCACATGTAAAAGAATGAAACTAGAGCACTCTCTAACACCATTCACAAGAATAAACTCAAAATGGATTAAAGATCTAAATGTAAGACCAGAAGCTATAAAACTCCTAGAGGAGAATATAGGCAAAAAACTCTCTGACATACATCAGAGCAGGATCCTCTATGACCCACCTCCCAGAATATTGGAAATAAAAGCAAAAATAAACAAATGCAACCTAATTAAACTTAAAGGCTTCTGCACAACAAAGGAAACTATAAGCAAGGTGAAAAGACAGCTTTCGGAATGGGAAAAAATAATAGCAAATGAAGCAACTGACAAACAACTAATCTCAAAAATATACAAGCAACTCCTACAGCTCAACTCCAGAAAAATAAATGACCCAATCAAAAAATGGGCCAAAGAACTAAATAGACATTTCTCCAAAGAAGACATACAGATGGCTAACAAACACATGAAAAGATGCTCAACATCACTCATTATCAGAGAAGTGCA
>NW_011495048.1:319496-327386 GCF_000754665.1 Bison bison bison | reverse complement strand
TTCATCGTAGAACTGTTTATACTAGCCACTACATGCAAGCAACCTAGATGTCCATCAGCAGATGAATGGATAAGAAAGCAGTGGTACATATACACAATGGAGTATTACTCGGCCATTAAAAAGAATACATTTGAATCAGTTCTAATGAGGTGGATGAAACTGGAGCCTATTAAACAGAGTGAAGTAAGCCAGAAAGAAAAACACCAATACAGTATACTAACCCATATATATGGAATTTAGAAAGATGGTAACAATAACCCTGTATACGAGACAGCAAAAGAGACACTGATGTATAGAACAGTCTTTTGGACTCTGTGGGAGAGGGAGAGGGTGGGATGATTTGGGAGAATGGCATTGAAATACGTATAATATCATATATGGAAGGAGTCGCCAGTTCAGGTTCGATGCACGATACTGGAGGCTTGGGGCTGGTGCACTGGGATGACCCAGAGGGATGGTATGGGGAGGGAGGAGGGTTCAGGATGGGGAACACATGTATACCTGTGGCAGATTCATTTTGATACTTGGCAAAACCAATACAATAGTGTAAAGTTTAAAAATAAAATTTATGTTAGCTGTTATCACTAAGCCAAGTGAAGTGTGCATCAGAACTCGGTGCTGTCTTTATAATTTATTGTACTACTTTTTTTTTTTTTTCAAATAAAAAGTAAACAATAAAAAAACTTTACTTCAAAGTGAAAAAAAAATAAAAATAAAAATAAAATAAATTAAAAAAAAATCAGATTAGATCAGATCAGTCGCTCAGTCGTGTCCAACTCTTTGCGACCCCATGAATAGCAGCACGCCAGGCCTCCCTGTCCATCACCAACTCCCGGAGTTCACTCAGACTCAAGTCCATCGAGTCAGTGATGCCATCCAGCCATCTCATCTTCTGTCGTCCCCTTTTCCTCTTGCCCCCAATCCCTCCAGGCAGCAGAGTCTTTTCTAATGAGTCAACTCTTCGCATGAGGTGGCCAAAGTACTGGAGTTTCAGCTTTAGCATCATTCCTTCCAAAGAAATCCTAGGGCTGATCTCCTTCAGAATGGACTGGTTGGATCTCCTTGCAGTCCAAGGGACTCTCAAGAGTCTTCTCCAACACCACAGTTCAAAAGCATCAATTCTTCGGCGCTCAGCCTTCTTCACAGTCCAACTCTCACATCCATACATGACCACAGGAAAAACCATAGCCTTAACTAGATGAACCTTTGTTGGCAAAGTAGTGTCTCTGCTTTTGAATATGCTATCTAGGTTGGTCATAACTTTCCTTCCAAGGAGTAAGCGTATTTTAATTTTATGGCTGCAGTCACCATCTGCAGTGATTTTGGAACCCAGAAAAATAAAATTTGACACTGTTTCCACTGTTTCCCCATCTATTTCCCATGAAGTTTGGGACCAGATGCCATGATCTTCGTTTTCTGAATGTTGAGCTTTAAGCCAACTTTTTCACTCTGCACTTTCACTTTCATCAAGAGTCTCTTTAGTTCCTTTTCACTTATTGCCATAAGGGTGCTGTCATCTGCATATCTGAGGTTATTGATATTTATCACAGCAGTCTTGATTCCAGCTTGTGTTTCTTCCAGTCCAGCATTTTTCATAATGTACTCTGCTTATAAGTTAAATAAACAGGGTGACAATATACAGCCTTGACGAACTCCTTTTCCTATTTGGAACCAGTCTGTTGTTCCTTGGCCAGTTCTAACTGTTGCTTCCTGACCTCTATACAAATTTCTCAAGAGGCAGATCAGGTGATCTGGTGTTCCCATCTCTTTCAGAACTTTCCACATTTATTGTGATCCACACAGTCAAAGGCTTTAGCATAGTCAATAAAGCAGAAATAGATGCTTTTCTGGAACTCTTGCTTTTTCCATGATCCAGTGCATGTTGGCAATTTGATCTCTGGTTCCTCTGCCTTTTCCAAAACCAGCTTGAACAGCAGGAAGTTCACGGTTCACATACTGCTGAAACCAGGCTTGGAGAATTTTGAGCATTAATTTACTAGCATGTGAGATGAGTGCATTTGTGTGGTAGTTTGAGCATTCTTTGGCATTGCCTTTCTTTGTGATTGGAATGAAAACTGACCTTTTCCAGTCCTGTGGCCACTGCTGAGCTTTCCAAATTTGCTGGCATATTGAGTGCAGCACTTTCACAGCATCATCTTTCAGGATTTGGAATAGCTCCACTTGAATTCCATCACCTCCACTAGTTTGGTCATAGTGATGCTTTCTAAGGCCCACTTGACTTCACATTCCAGGATGTCTGGCTCTACGTCAGTGATCACACCATCATGATTATCTGGTTCTTGAAGATCTTTTTTGTACAGTTCTTCTGTGTATTCTTGCCATCTCTTCTTAATATCTTCTGCTTCTGTTAGGTCCATACCATTTCTGTCCTTTATTGAGCCCATCTTTGCATGAAATGTTCCTTTGGTATCTCTGACTTTCTTGAAGAGATCCCTAGTCTTTCCCATTCTGTCATTTTCCTCTATTTCTTTGCATTAATCACTGAAGAAGGCTTTCTTATCTCTTCTTGCTATTCTTTGGAACTCTGCATTCAGATGTTTATATCTTTCCTTTTCTCTTTTGCTTTTCGCTTCTCTTCTTTTCACAGCTATTTGTAAGGCCTCCCCAGACAGCCATTTTGCTTTTTTGCATTTCTTTTCCATGGAGATGGTCTGATAGTCACCAAATATCATTTTATCATGGTCAAGACTATAAGTAACCCAGAGATATATAATAAGTGTTCTCTCTACTCAAGTTACCTAGATTCTAATAATTTCCTTTAGAAACCAATCAGACAATAAGTCTTACAGAGAAAGTAGTGAGGAAGACTTGCATTTCTGCTAGAATTGCAGACTACATTCAATTCAGTTGCTCAGTCATGGCCAACTCTTTGCTACCCCATGGACTGCAGCACCCCAGGCCTCTCTATCCATCAACAACTCCTGGAGCCCACTCAAACTTATGTCCATTGCATCGGTGATGTCATCCAACCATCTCATCCCATGTCATCCCCTTCTTCTCAGTATCTTTCCCAGCATCAGGGTCTTTTCCAATGAGTCAGTTCTTTGCATCAGGTGGCAAGTGTATTGGAGTTTCAGCTTCAGCATCAGTTCTTCCAACGAATACTTAGGACTGATTTCCTTTAGGATCAACTTGTTGGATTTCCCTGCAGTCCAAGGGGCTCTCAAGAGTCTTTTCCAATATCACAGTTCAAAAACATCAGTTCTACATTGCTCTGCTTTCTTTATAGTCCAACTTTCACATCCATACATTACTATTAGAAAAACCATAGCTTTGACTAGATGGATCTTTTTTTTGGTAAAGTAATGTCTCTCCTTTTTAATATGATGTTGAGGTTGGTCATAGCTTTTCTTCCAAGGAGCAAGTGTCTTTTAATTTCATGGTTGCAGTCACCATCTGCAGTGATTTTGGAGCCCAAGAAAATAAAGTCTGCCACTGTTTCCATTTTTTTCCCTATTTATTTGCCACGAAGTAATGGGACTGGATGCCATGATGGTAGTTTTCTGAATGTTGGGATTTAAACCATCTTTTTCACTCTCCTCTTTCAATTTCATCAATTTTAGTTCTTCATTTTCTGCCATTAACGTGGTGTCATCTGCATACATGAAGTTATTGATATTTCTCCTGGCAATCTTGATTCCAGCTTGTTCTTCATCCAGCCCACCATTTTGCATGATATAATCTGCATACCTAAATCCATTCTTTTCCCTGATTCTTGAAGAGTATACCAAAGTAAATATAGTAAAATATAACTCTGAGACTATCTAGAACTGAGAAGACATACATGAAAGAACTTATGAAAAAGTTAAGAAATCCAAAGATTCACAAAATTTACAAGCATGATAAAAGAAATGCAATTTCTACTGTAGTGATAATGAGGGAAATTAAAGATTTTAGAAGCTGCCAGATCTAAAAGCTTACATTAAAAGCAGTAACAGCTTGACAGATAACTTCTTTTCTGTCACAATGGATGGCAGAAGACAGAAATATGATAACTCAGTGTGCTGAGAGATAATAACTGTCAGCCTAGATCATTATAACCAGTGAAAGCATCTTTCATAATGAAAGTTGTATAAAGACATTCCCTAACAAAAATTGGCATGCATGCAACCTGCAGGTATTCTCTCAAGAAAAAGTTAAATGTTGTAATTAATGGAAGATTTTAGTACCAAGAAAGAAAAAAAGATAATGTAAAATGTATTGAATATATATATATATATATATGTAAAATAAATTTGTTAACTGTACATAATAATTATAGTCATTGGTGAAGTTTAAATAAAAATTAAAATACATACATATTTACATGTAATTATTAATGTGAAATAATGAAGATGAAGAATTCTGAAATATTACCATTGTTAGGGGGCAACTAAAAATCAACTGATTAAATTTAGACTGACACAGCGTGTGCTATTTATAATGCTAAGAACACAGGATAAAGTATAGAAATAAAGAGTATAAGTTCCAGACTAGGAGAGGAATACAAACAGAAAGAATGAATAACTAATTCTAGTGGAAACTAAAATCTAAGGGAAAAAAAAAAACCATAAAATAGATGGAATATTAAATGAAAAACAGGGCCATATATAGAATTATATTTTATTAGTAAAATTTATTAGATTCCTCAGGGGTGAAAGTGTCTTCATGTATTAGATATACAATCCAATTTCTTTTATGTATAAGAGACACAGGTGGACCATAAATTAGTTCAATGGTTGACTGCAAAATGAAAATAAATTACTTACCAAATTCAAACCAAAGGAGCTGATATAGCAACATAAATAACATAAAACCTAGAACTTAAGGATCATATAACTAGTAGACAAAACATTAATAATCACTCCATTGATAAAAATGCAATAGCCATGACTACATAATTGTTCTAAAATAGGATTGTTATAATAATTTACCCTCAAGACATAGAAGGCAAAACACAACATACTAGGTATTTAACTTTAAGACATTTTTCTTGGTAATTGATAGAAAAAGTTGGCTAATGTTAAATAAGGGTTATGGAAGATTTTATCAAATTTGAAAACTTAACCAGATATCTACATAAAGAGCAATGAGCTCAGAAATTGCAGAATTTAATCTTTCAAACACAAGAACATTTATAAAATTGAGTGTGTACAGGGACAGAAGCATGGATGATTCCAGTCTGCATTCTGATTGCAATACACTACACTAGAAATGAAAACGTTTAGCATAAAAATCCCCATGTGCTTGATAATTAATATCTTTCATTAAAATGGCTTTGGGGGAATATATATATATATATATATATATATATAAAGGAAATGGCAACCCAATCCAGTATTCTTGCCTAGGAAATCCCATGGACAGAGGAGCCTGGTGGTCTACAGTCCATGGAATCTCCAGAGTTGGACATGCCTTAGCTACTGAACCACATTCACCATGTATACACACACACACACACACACACACACACGTGTGCGTGTATCTTCACATGAAGATGCCGAGTATCTTCATTTGAGTTTAACTCTTTGCAACTCTATGTACTGCAGTCTACCAGGTTCCTCTGCCCATGGGATTCTCCAGTCAAGAATACTGGAGTGGGTTGCTGTGCCCTCCTCCAGGGTATTGTCCTGGACCAGGGATCAAAACTGCATCTTTTATGTCTCCTGCACTGGCAGGTGGGTTCTTTATTATTAGCACCACCTGGTAAGCCCATATGTCTGTATATATATAGTACACACATGTGTGTGTGCATATATATATATATATATATACACACACACATACGTGCATATAATATTATAGCAGAAGTTAGAAAACATTCATAATGGATGGTGATTTAACTACTGAATATCAAAACATTTGGAATAGAACTAAATACTGCAAAGCAAAGTTTTTTGGGTATACTAAGAAGGATATTCAAAGACTTAAATGTATATATCTTAAAAAATGATAAAAATTAATGAGGCAATTTGACCTAAAATATTTTTTTTAATTCAAAGAGAAATAAAATGATAAATTCTAATTTAATTAAATAAAAATCAACATATAATGAAGAGGAATAGATGAATAAAATTAAAGTTACATTTGAAAGACTAATTTATTGACAAATCTTTGGAAAGACTGAGGAAAGAAGAGGGGTGGGAAGAGAAGGTATGTATCCACACTCATAAACACATAAAAATGAGAAAGAATTACTAATTATGTTAAAAAAGATAAAGAATAGTGAGAAAAATTTAGGAACAACTCAGGTAAAAAAATTGAACTATGGTGGAAGAAAAAAATAGAAAATATAAGTCTTTTCATAATTAATAAAGACTAAGCAAAGGGGAAAATTTTTCTTAAAAAAAACCACAAACAAGTGGGTTTATTTGTAGGCTTCTCAGGTGGTACTAGTGGTAAAGAACACACCTGAGAATGTAGGAGACATAAGAGACATGTGTTTGTTCCCTGGGTCAGGAAGATCCCCTTTAGAGGTCATGGCAACTCACTCCAGTATTCTTGCCTGGGAAATCCCATGGACAGAAGAGTCTAGCTGACTATGGTCCATAGGGTCACGAAGAGTAGAACACAACTGAAGTGACTTAGCACACATGCAGACATACAACAAATGTTAAAGGAACAAATATTCCATACTGTGCATTGTATCCCAAAGCAGAGAGTGAGGAAATCTCCACAGGTCACTTTAAGAAGATAGTATAGACCTAAAACTGAAGTGGGAAAAGGAGGCAAAAGAAAATTATATTTTAGAATAGGTACATTATACACAGAGGAGGTATTATATTTTAGGTCAAAAAAAAATTGTAATAGTACAAATACTTGTTGGAAAAATATATAAACATACGAAAATGAAAATTTATCTTGTTCCAAATTGTGTGTGTGTGTGTGTGTGTGAATAACTTAAATCTTTGGTCAATATGTTTTCTGAATTGTGACTCTCCTTTTATAAGATGTATTGATTTTGCTAAAATAGTGGTTACCTATTTCAGATATATTTTGCAAATATCTTTTCCACTCTGTTGGCTTTTCATAGTCTCAATGAGTTCCTTAATGAAAGAGATATTCTTAATTTTGATGATGTCTGATAAGGCGATTGGATTTTCTCCATGTATAATTCTATAGTTTCCTTTCTGATTGTCTCACTTAAAAAAACATTTCTTAGTCTAAGTTTATTAAGATAATTATATAAAAGCTTAAAAATTTTTATTTTATATTGAGTGATTTTTACATATTATATTTCAATCTACTCAGTTCAGTTCAGTTCAGTCTCTCAGTCCTGTCCAACTCTTTGCAACCCCATGAACCGCAGCACGCCACTCCTCCCTGCCCATCACCAACTCCTGGAGTCCACCCAAACCCATGTCCATTGGGTTGGTGATGCCATCCAACCATCTCATCCTCTGTCATCCCCTTCTCCTCCTGCCTCCAATCTTTCCCACCATCAGTGTCTTTTCAAATGAGTCAGCTCTTTGTATCAGGTGGCCAATGTATTGGAGTTTCAGCTTCAACATCAGTCCTTCCAATGAACATCCAGGACTGATCTCCTTTAGCATGGACTGGTTGGATCTCCTTGCAGTCCAAGGGACTCTCAAGAGTCTTCTCCAACACCACAGTTCAAAAACATCAATTCTTTGGTGCTCAGCTTTCTTTATTTTATTTATTTATTTATTTTGCTTTACATTTTTTTTTTCTTTTTACACTTTACAATATTGTATTGATTTTGCCACATAACAACATGAACCTGCCATGGGCGTACGGCTTTCTTTATAGTCCAACTCTCACATCCATACATGACTACTGGAAAAACCATAGCCTTGACTAGATGGATCTTTGTTGGCAAAGCAATGTCTTTGCTTTTTAATATGCTGTCTAGATTGGTCATAATTTTCC
>NW_011495048.1:296803-319396 GCF_000754665.1 Bison bison bison | reverse complement strand
CCAACTTTTTCACTGTCCACTTTCACTTTCATCAAGATGCTCTTTAGTTCTTCTTCACTTTCTGCCATAAGGGTGGTGCCATCTGTATATCTGAGGTTATTGATATTTCTCCTGGCAATCTTGATTCCAGCTTGTGCTTCCTCCAGCCCAGAATTTCTCATGATGCACTCTGCATGTAAGTTAAATAAGCAGGGTGACAATATACAGCCTTAATGCACTCCTTTTCCTATTTGGGACCAGTCTGTTTTTTGGTCCATGTCCAGTTCTAACTGTTGCTTCCTGACCTGCATACATGTCTAGAGTTTTTAGGTTGTATGAAGTGAGATATTTATGTTCAAGATCAATGCAGTTGTCTCATTATTTTATCCATTCTTTATATATGCTCGTTTTGTGAGTGTGTGTTAAAACTCATCTCCATATTGTTCCTTTATTGTAGAGCAGTTATTTCTCTAGTTTTCAGGTCCCTGTCAGACAGAACTGATTCATATGTCACTGGTCACTGTATATTTGTTATGTTAATGACAGAAAGTATGTTCAGGCTTTCCCAGGCACCACCATCTTGAAATGATTCTTATAGACTGAATCTAGGCATCACATTTTAAACTGTGACACTGATAACCAGAAAGGTGTCCAGGTAGAGTAGTCAACATAAAAAATAGATCAGGGCTAAAAAATAAATAAATAAATAAACAAACAACAGTTTTCATTGATTAAAGAAGATTCATGGGGAAATTTATTTTTATGTAATCTAAATTATATTACTTGGAAGAAAACTTACATTTTTATCTACATGGCCCCAAAGTTCTGGTGCCCAAAGGTTCAGTTCAGTTGCTCAGTCATGTCTGACTCTTTGTGACCCCATGAACCACAGCATGCCAGGCCTCCCTGTCCATCACCAACTCCCAGAGTCCACCCAAACCCATGTCCATTGTGTCAGTGATGCCATCCAATCATCTCATCCTCTGCCATCCCCCTCTCCTTCTGCCTTCAATCTTTCCCAGCATCAGGGTCTTTTCAAATGAGTCAGCTCTCTGCATCAGGTGGCCAAAGTATTGGAGTTACTCAATATGTCAGCAAATTTGGAAAACTCAGCAGTGGCCACAGGACTGGAAAAGGTCAGTTTTCATTCCAATCCCAAAGAAAGGTAATGCCAAAGAATGCCCAAAGGTTACATACATATATATAAAGGGTGTATCAGTTTGCTATAGCAAAGACGGTTCTAATAATCAAGTTTTCCACATAACTAGATCACTCTTGGATATGAGGATTTTTTTTTCCTGGAGGCTTTTACTTGAAGAACATATATTTTCTCTTCAGGAGATTGTGCAGGGATTTTTGCACTGGGAAGTCTTACAAATCCAGCTTTTGCACAGTCTTTTATTTTCAGAAATTACCAGTGAATCATACTTATACAGAACACTCTAGAAAACAAAAATGTATATATATGAACAAAGTTCTTTAATTTACAGCTCCTACACTATCCTTTTTTTAGGCTCATAAATTAAAAACCATGTAATTGAGTATTTTATTATCTATGCTATATTCTTAAGGAATCCTAATATAAGATATTCAAAGCAGATAAAATTAGTTAAATACTAAGTTGTTGTATTGATTAAGATTATTTTGTGCCTCACTAGCCTTTTGTCCAATACTCTCTTCTTGATTTTGATTGTTCCTTATCTTCAGGTATCCTGAACATTTTCTAAATCATTCTTGCAAACTACTGAAGCCAGATCTTAACTCTCTAATGCCTATTTCTTTGCATCTTATATAATCTTATATAATCTAAATAATTTATTAGCCCATCAGCTTAACTCAAGAATGCCAACATATTATTGAATCATAATCAATTAGTATATATTAATATGCATATTTGTATCTTCAAAAGATAACTGTTAATCATCTCATTTTTGCACTAAAAGAACAATTACAGTGGGATTAGAAATAGTGTCAGGTTTTTGTTAATCTTTAGACAAAATCCTTTTGTTCCTAAAATCAGATTTTGAACTTATTTCTTCTAACCTTTTGACAAACATGAATTGAATGGATACACCAGTTGATATTACCTTCTACTAAGCAAAGAAAGGAGAAGGCAATGACACCCCACTCCAGTACTCTTGCCTGGAAAAATCCCATGAGCAGAGGAGCCTGGTGGTCTGCAGTCCATGGGGTCGCTAAGAGTCGGACACGACTAAGCGACTTCACTTTCACTTTTATGCATTGGAGAAGGAAATGGCACCCCACTCCAGTACTCTTGCCTGGAAAAATCCCAGGGACGGAGGGCCTGGTGGGCTGCAGTCCATGGGGTCACTAAGAGTCGGACACGACTGAAGAGACAGCAGCAGCAGCAGCAAGCAAAGAAAAGAGAAGACTATGTTTCCATTCAGTATTACATTTCCCTTTTTCTATAATTCTTAGAACTATTTTGGATACCTCAGACACAAAGCAGGAACTAGAGTCCAGAGTCTATCAAATTCATCAGTCTTGCAAAGAACAACCTCTTCTCAGTCAGCAGCTCAGAATTCTTTCCTCATCTATTTGTCTCATGAAATTATGTTTACAAAAGATAATCTGACCTTTTGAGTTAGACTACTTCCTGATTTCATATTTTGCCGCTCCTCCAAATTTCTGGTGTTAAGATGAACAGGGAAAGCAATGGGAAGCCATTGAGACCAGAAATGAAGCATAGAGGGAGAAATTTACCTCTGTTTCTTGTATGTTTATAAAAAGCATCATTTGCAGATTTTCAGAAGCCCAGTCTTCAAATACTCATCTAGAAATGTCTGATCCTTGTCTTCCTTGAAACTAAAGTCTGTTTTAGCACTGTGACCCTGTCAATGTAAGAGCTTTAATTAGTATTGAAGGTGGCCTGGCAGAATCCTAAGTATTGTGAGGCTACATTAGTTCTATGATTCCCGTTGCTTCAGTGACCATGAATTAAAGACAATATCAACTTCAAGGTTCTTCTTCCTACTTCTAACTTTTCAAGAGAGCCATTAGCTAGATTAATTTTTTCCTTAACTCTTTTATCTGTCTTTTCCTCTCCAAATCATGTCTTTCAGATGACAAATCTTTCATTTTTAGACTGAATAGAGTAACTGTGCTTCTTTTCCAAAAATGTTTATCATTTGTTTAAGCCTAATTTAATTTACTTTCAAAACGTAGTCCTATATGGCCTTTATTAGCACTGCATTATAACTCTGCCTCATTATTATGTTTGTGTCCCTTTAACAATACTTTTAACTTAGCAAAAGATCTTTTTTGCAATGCAGATGATGGTGAAGAACACATTAAATAAATTTAATATTAATATTACTGGAGAGCTCCTCTATGGCCAAACAACATTTCACTCCCATTATAATGTTTATGGGAATGATTTGCAATACTGAATAAGATATAATTCTTTAATGATAGACCAATAAAAAGAATATCATTATATGGTTGCACAAATGTCTTTCCCCTCAATAAAATTTTTAGTTATGTGAACACTCTGTCTTTCAGAATGACTTACGAATAAAATTTCTACCTTGACTTGTACATTAATCAGGGGAGGGGGAGCAAAATCTATTTTTCAAAACATGACCCAACCATCTAATGACTTGTTTAACCAGGCATTAATCTTTGTAGCTGCCAAACCTTTTCTCTTTCCTTCAAATGAACTGGCATAATGCTGATTTCACTCATATGTAGACACGAAGTGCCCTATTTCCTAGGGGAATAATTATTAGCATTTCCTCAGAGCAGTTTGAAGGGTATTTCTGGTCTTAGATATGGCTCTTTTCTCCCCCTCGAAAAGCCATTTGTTCTCTGCTTTTTCTTGCCGCCATTTGAGGAGTGATGAAAAAAATGCAAGTAATTCAGAAAAGATGATATACATAGAAGTGTTTCCTATGTTTCAGTGAAAAAGACAACTTAGATTCTATATAAGAAAGCAATTTTAAGTAAATTTGTTCTTGGTGCTTTGCATCACTTTTTCTAATGCTATGTAATTCACAAGTTTGGCCCTAATAGTATAGTCTTGAATAACAAAACTCTCTTCAACTTCTCAACTCAAACATTTACATATAAATGTACCATCAACACCAGTACCAGCACATTTTATCTTTGTCAAGTATCTTAGTACATTTAGGCTGCCCTAACAGAATGCCATAGACTGGGTGGCTTATGAACAAAAGAAATTTATTTCTCATAATTGTGGAAACTGGAAATTCAAGATCACGGTGCTGGCAGATTTGGTATATGGTGAGAGCTCCCTTCCTGGTTCATAGATGACCATCTTTTTCTATGTTCAGATGAATGAAGTTGATGAGGAAGTTCTCTAGTGCCCTTTTATAAGGCACAAATCTCATTTGTGATGGCTCCATCTTCATGACCTAATCACCTCCCAAAGGCCCATGCTCTGAAATACCACCACATTGAATGTTAGAACTTAACATAAGAATTTGGGGACACACAAATATTTAGTCAATAACACCATGTTTCTTTTTTTTTATCTTCAAAATTTGTTTGAAATTTATTAATTTTAAATTGAAGGATGATTTCTTTACAATATTGTCTTGGTTTCTGCCATACCTCAACATGAATCATCCATAGGTATATACATGTCCCCTTCCTCTTGATCCTACCTCTCACCTCCCATCCTGTCTCAAACCTCTAGGTTGTCACAGAGCCCTGGTTTGAGCTCCTTGAGTCATAGAACAAATTCCCACTGGTTGTTTATTTTACATACGGTAAGACAGACAGCATATTAAAAAGGAGAGACATTTCTTTGTCAGGAAAGGTCCGTCTAGTCAAGGCTATGGTTTTTCCAGTAGTCATGTATGGATGTGAGGCTTAGACTATAAAGAAAGCTGAGCACCGAAGAACTGATGTTTTTGAACTGTGATGTTGGAGAAGACTCTTGAGAGTCCCTTGGACTGCAAGGAGATCCAACCAGTCCATTCTAAAGGAGATCAGTCCTGGGTGTTCATTGGAAGAACTGATGCTGAAGCTGAAACTCCAATACTTTGCCCACCTGATACGAAGAGGTGACTCATTTAAAAAGACACTGATGGTGGGAAAGATTGAGGACAGGAGGAGAAGGGGATGACAGAGGATGAGATGGTTGGATTGCATCACTGATTCAATGGACATGAGTTTGGGTAAACTCTAGGAGTTGTCGATGGACAGGGAGGTCTGGCATGCTGCCGTGCATGGGGTCGCAAAGAGTTGGACACGACTGAGCAACTGAACTGAACTGAACTGAATGTGTGTTTCACTGCTACTCTCTCCCTAGACACACACTGCCCATAAACACAGGAAGAGTCTCATCAGGGCTTCTGGCATTTATAGACAAGATATAACTCAAATTTTTGTGAACTTTATTTTTCTGAAACCACATATATTTTATTTCTAACTCATTAGTCTCATTGGACAATTTCATCACACATCATTGATGATGAGTTGTTATTTTTATACTTAGTAAATAGTTTTCCTCTAGTTCTTTCAAACCAGATATGTCAGCTAAGTTTTCAGTTGTACTGTGTGCATTGCTTAAAGATATTCTAAGTTTGATGAAACTACTTCCAATAAAAATCAATAAAATAAAATCATCTCAGATCGCATTTTCTAATTCTATGTTTCTATAAATCTCTTTAAAATGATTGCATTAGGATGGTTACTTTTTTTTTTAAGGTTTTCTTTTTTTTAATTTTTTATTTTATTTTATTTTTAAACTTTACATAATTGTATTAGTTTTGCCAAATATCAAAATGAATCCGCCACTGGTATACATGTGTTCCCCATCATGAACCCTCCTCCTTCCTCCCTCCCCTTACCATCCCTCTGGGTCCCAGTGCACTAGCCTCAAGCATCCAGTATCGTGCATCGAACCTGGACTGGCATCTCATTTCATACATGATATTTTACATGTTTCAATGCCATTCTCCCAAATCTTCCCACCCTCTCCCTCTCCCACAGAGTCCATAAGACTGTTCTATACATCAGTGTCTCTTTTGCTGTCTCGTACACCAGGTTATTGTTACCATCTTTCTAAATTCCATATATATGCGTTAGTATACTGTATTTATGTTTTTCCTTCTGGCTTACTTCACTCTGTATAATAGGCTCCAGTTTCATCCACCTCATTAGAACTGATTCAAATGTATTCTTTTAATGGCTGAGTAATACTCCATTGTGTATATGTACCACTGCTTTCTTATCCATTCATCTGCTGATGGACATCTAGGTTGCTTCCATGTCCTGGCTATTATAAACAGTGCTGCGATGAACATTGGGGTACACGTGTCTCTTTCCCTTCTGGTTTCCTCAGTGTGTATGCCCAGCAGTGGGATTGCTGGATCATAAGGCAGTTCTATTTCCAGATTTTTAAGGAATCTCCACACTGTTCTCCATAGTGGCTGTACTTGTTTGCATTCCCACCAACAGTGTAAGAGGGTTCCCTTTTCTCCACACCCTCTCCAGCATTTATTATTTGTAGACTTTTGGACCGCAGCCATTCTGACTGGTGTGAAATGGTACCTCATAGTGGTTTTGATTTGCACTTCTCTGATGATGAGTGATGTTGAGCATCTTTTCATGTGCTTGTTAGACATCTGTATGTCTTCTTTGGAGAAATGTCTATTTAGTTCTTTGGCCCATTTTTTGATTGGGTCATTTATTTTTCTGGAGTTGAGCTGTAGGAGTTGCTTGTATATTTTTGAGATTAGTTGTTTGTCAGTTGTTTCATTTGCTATTATTTTCTCCCATTCTGAAGGCTGCCTTTTCACCTTGCTAATAGTTTCCTTTGATGTGCAGAAGCCTTTAAGGTTAATTAGGTCCCATTTGTTTATTTTTGCTTTTATTTCCAATATTCTGGGAGGTGGGTCATAGAGGATCCTGCTGTGATGTATGTCAGAGAGTGTTTTGCCTATGTTCTCCTCTAGGAGTGTTATAGTTTCTGGTCTTACATTTAGATCTTTAATCCATTTTGAATTTATTTTTGTGTATGGTGTTAGAAAGTGCTCTAGTTTCATTCTTTTACAAGTGGTTGACCAGATTTCCCAGCACCACTTGTTAAAGAGATTGTCTTTAATTCATTGTATATTCTTGCCTCCTTTGTCAAAGATAAGGTGTCCATATGTGCGTGGATTTATCTCTGGGCTTTCTATTTGTTTCCATTGATCTATATTTCTGTCTTTGTGCCAGTACCATGCTGTTTAGTTTTTATAACTTTCTTGGATTTAAAACAAGAGAAACTTTTTATCAGTGAATGAGATAATGAGTTTTATATCTTCCTTAATGAGACTGTCTTTTTGACATGGGTTTCAAGTTAAAAGTATCTGGGCTTCAGGCTAAAATATATTTACTTGAATCATTGCCCAGATAGGTGTTTATTCATACCTACTCAAATAAGTCCATATAATTTATATAGCCAATTACTTTTATCCCCCTACAAAAGAGACAAAACAAACAACTACAACAAGAAACTAGCAAAATAATAAAAATCATATGCAATAATCTTATTATATTGTGCCAGCAAAATAATAAAATCATGTGACCACATTTAATGGATGTGATCATATACATAAACACTCATACATACAATGTCTGCTTGTAATAAAAATTTAATTTAAAAAATTTAAATAAGAAATGAAGAAGCTAGAGGCAGACTGTTTGTATAAACCAGGGCTACAATATTTCTAGCTGCATTAACTTCAACAATTCTTACAACTTCTCTGGAATTTTTTTTTCCCCTTCACTTTTAAATGGCAATAAATTTCAAAAGTCTAACCTTACTTTACCCGTGACATTATTACCAGGATCAAATAATAAAGTATTTTGGTCAGTTCTCCAAAGACAGAAATTTACTACACACGTTATTGAAAATTCACTTGTATGAAATAATTTCCCCACTGATTGCTGATATTCAAAGTGGCATACTAAATATATTTCAATTGTATCATTCCTTTTCTTTTATCCTAATGCTTTGGCATAAGATTTGGCTTCTTTTGAGTTAGTCATGAGCTGATAATGAATATATTAATAGCTTGGTGTTTTCAATCTTCTTTTACATAACATGTTTGATTAATGAGAATTTTCTTTTTAAATGTATGCAATAAGAGATAATTCCTTTATTACTTGGGAATATCCCGTACCTTGGTTAACACCTTCATTTTCATGGTAGGGGAAACTTAGGTCTTTGTGTCTCACATTTGTTTATCAGTTCAGTTCAGTCACTCAGTTGTGTCCAACTCTTTGCGACCCCATACACTACAGCATGCCAGGTCTCCCTGTCCATCACCAACTTCAGGAGTTTACCCAAACTTATGTCCACTGAGTTGGTGATGCCATCCACCCATTTCATCCTCTGTCATCCCCTTATCCTCCTGCCCTCAATCTTTCCCAGCATCACCGTCTTTTCAAATGAGTCAGCTTTTAGCATCAGGTGGTCAAAGTATTGTAGTTTCAGCTTCAACATCAGTCCTTCCAATGAACACTCAGGACTGATCTCCTTTAGACGGACTGGTTGGATCTCCTTGCAGTTTAAGGGACTCTCAAGAATCTTCTCCAATACCATAGTTCCAAACATCAATTCTTTGGTGCTCAGCTTTCTTTATAGTCCAACTCTCACATCCATACATGACCACTGGAAAAATCATAGCCTTGACTAGATGGACCTTTGTTGGCAAAGTAATGTCTCTGCTTTTTAATATGCTATCTAGGTTGGTCATAACTTTCTTTCCAAGGAGTAAGCGTCTTTTAGTTTCATGCCTTCAATCGCCATCTGCAGTGATTTTGGAGCCCCCCAAAATAAAGATAACAAAGGTCTCCACTGTTTCCCCATCTATTTTCCATGAGTGATGGGACCAGATGCCATGATCTTAGTTTTCTGAATGTTGAGCTTTAAGCCAACTTTTTCACTCTCCTCTTTCACTTTCATCAAGAGGCTTTTTAGTTCCTCTTCACTTTCTGCCATAAGGGTGGTGTCATCTGCATATCTGAAGTTATTGATATTTCTGCTGGCAATCTTGATTCCAGCTTGTGCTTCCTCCAGCCCAGCGTTTCTCATGATGTACTCTGCATACAAGTTAAATAAGCAGGGTGACAATATACAGCCTTGATGTACTTCTTTTCCTATTTGAAACCAGTCTGTTGTTCCATGTCCAGTTCTAACTGTTGCTTCCTGACCTGCATACAGATTTCTCAAGAGGCAGGTCAGGTGGTCTGGTATTCCCATCTCTTTCAGAACTTTCCACAGTTTATTGTGATCCACACAGTCAAAACTTTGGCATAGTCAATAATGCAGAAATATATATTTTTCTGGTTGTCTTGCCTTTTTGATGATCTAGCAGATGTTGGCAATTTGATCTCTGGTTCCTCTGCCTTTTCTAAAACCAGATTGAACATCTGGATGTTCACGGTTCACATATTGCCGAAGCTTGGCTTGGAGAATATTGAGCATTACTTTACTAGCATGTGAGATGAGAGCAACTGTGTGGTTGTTTGAGCATTCTTTGGCATTGCCATTCTTTGGGATTGGAATGAAAACCGATTTTTCCACTACTGTGGCCACTGCTGAGTTTTCCACATTTGCTGGTATATTGAGTGCAGCACTTTCACAGCATCATCTTTCAGGATTTGGAATAGCTCAACTGGAATTCCATCACCTCCACTAGCTTTGTTCATAATGATGCTTCCTAAGGCCCACTTGACTTCACATTCCAGGTTATCTGGTCTAGGTAGTGATCACACCATCATGATTATTTGGGTCATGAAGACTTTTTTTTTGGCACAATTCTTCTTTGTATTCCTGCCACCTCTTCTTTATATGTTCTGCTTCTGTTATATCCATACAATTTCTGTCCATTATTCATCCCATCTTTGCATGAAAGGTTCCCTTGTTATCTTTAATTTTCTCATTCTATTATTTCCCTCTATTTCTTCACACGATCACTGAGGAAGGCTTTCTTATCTCTTCTTGGTATTCTTTTGCAATCATTTCTTATAGAGTTCTGACTATGTGACAGAAAGTGTTACCAGGTTGCAATTTGAATCTTATTGCACACATGGAAATTACCATACTGGGGTAGCTTTCAGTTTTGTGCACTAGCTAAGTATGCAATTATATTGTGACATTTGTCTAATTTTCATTCAGTCCCAAACACAAAGATGCTGACTGTCAGTTCCAAAGCTGACCTTTTCAGAGTGAGCTAATTCGAAGGGTTTTCTTCCTTCTCAGGAAACTCCTATTTAAGATCTTTAAATTATTTAGCTAAACATTTACCTGCATTAGGATACCAAATGCAGTCATTTCCACTTAATCTGATACTTAGATCATATTATATTCATCACTTAATAGGAAAGATTAAAACCCATCAGCCTTCTCTTCTAATCAGTGGTAATTATTTTAAGCAGATATAAATGGATAATTCAATCATAATATTTTCAGAAACTTGCCACGTTTTAGAGTTGATAGAAGTAAAAAAGTAATTAAAAAAAACTGTAAAAGGAAATATGAAGAGCTGAGGCAAAACTATGTAATGCCTAGGGCTAATTTTGAAACTTTTTCTTATCATTTGAGATGAAAATTGAATAAGAGAAGCCAAATATTAACCTAGTAGGTGAGCCATCTCATTTCCTTTTAGAACTCAAAATCTCAGCTGCTTTGCTATACCAATAGAAGAAACATTTCACAGACATTTACATCTTCAAACTGACCATTTACTTTTAAAGTTCCATTCATTAATATTTCAGGATTTTTGTGCAGTGACTGCATACATATATACATGTGTGTTTATGTATGCATATATATGTATATACATGAAAACTGAATATCAAGCCTATATTTTCTCTTTTGTCAGTACACTCTAGTCTTAAGAGAACTGTGAAAAAAAGGAAAAATGATCATAGAATAATTCACAAATGTATAATATAGCTTTTCCATCAGAAGTCAATTCATCAGGGGAATGTATTCGTTATGTACTATTGCCGAGTAAACTGTAACAAAGTAGCTTCTCGAAACATTTGTTATCTCACAGTATTTGTGGGTTAGGAATCTTGGTATGGTTTAACTGGATTCAATAGATAAAATTCTCACAAGACTTCATGCTCTCACAATTCTGTTGGAGCTATTGTCTCATCTGAAAGCTAGATTAGGGAAAGAATTCAATTCCAAGTTCACATGCATGGTGTTTTTCTTGCTCCCATTCCTCTTGAGCTATCCAAATAGGGCCATGAATTATCAATGATTTTGGCCAGTGACTTCCCTCAGTTTCCTGACACATAAATCTCTCCATTGGGGAATTCACAACATGGAAGTTTTCTTCACCAGAGTGAGAAAGCAAGATGATGATAATGATGATAATGAGAGAGATAAATGTAGAGAATGAAAGAAGAAAAGAGCTTAAGTACAAGAAAGAAGTCAAGGTGCTTTCTGCCTAAACTTGAAAAAGGAGGCCTATTACTCTTACAACTTTCTATTTATTAGAAGCAAATTACTAGGTTCATCTAACACTCAAGAAGAGAGGGCTGTACAAGAATGTGCATCATTGGGATTATCTTAAATAACTGCCTACCATGTGAAAAATTCAGGTTTTTTTTTCTTTATTCTCCAAGATGATGTGGGAGGTTTTCATGTTTCAGTGGAGGTCTGTACCACCAACTATATTTCTTACCAAAATCTCTTATCTACTATAAGAAGATAAATGGATAGAAAAATGGATATATACATAGATACACAGCGCATAGTTCTAAACAGGAATATCCAGTTTTACATTGGGTGAAATAGCAACGCTGCATGTGATGAAGTTTGCTGACATATTAACTTGTAAGAAAAATATATTCCTTATTGCAAGTAGAGACACCACAGATAATAAATGTATATATCTCACTAATTTGTGACATCACTTTTGAAAATTATTTCAAATGCTTTAATCATTTGAATACTTCCTCATGTGAGCATACATGTAGTGAACTCAGCAGTAGTAGCTGTTGCATTATTTCATAATAAATGCTTTCTAGTAATAAATTATTTTAATATTCAATCTAAAGTCATATTGAATATGATACGTTCAGTATGTCAAGTTTCTTACAGTGACATTCTAACATTTAGTCACCTGTAAAAGCATTCATCCCACAGTTCCTCACTAGGATAGAAACACCTATGTTTCTTTCATCTATCATAGTATATACAGATTAGAGTGCAATAATTTCACTTGCTAATTAATAAGAACTCTAGCAGTGCACTTTTAAGACTCTCCAATCATATTCTTGTGTTTGCTTCCAATTTTTAACGAACATATATGAATAGAATCTAGACAGAATAACTAAATCTGCATGTGCAAGTTCTTCAATTAATTAGTTATAGACCTTGGGTTAGAATCTACACACTCTTGTTGTTTAGTTGCTAAGTCGTGTCTGACTCTTTGTGACTTCATGGACTGTAGCTTGCCAGGCTTCCCTGTCCTACACTATCTCCTGAAGTTTGCTCAAATTCATGTCCACTGAGCCAGTGATGCCATCCTATTCTCTAATACTCTATCACCCCTTCTCCTGTCCTCGATCTTTCCCAGCATTACGGTCTTTTCCAATCAGTTCTTTACATTATTTGGCCAAAATATTGGAGCTTCAGCTTCAGCATCAGTCCTTCCAATGTATATACAGGGTTGATTTCCTTTGGAATTTACTGATTTGATCTCCTTGCTGTTCAAGGGACTCTCAAGAATCTTCTTCAGCACCACAGTTTGAAGGCATCAGTTCTTTGGTGATCAGCTCTGTTGTGGTCCAACTCTTACATCCATACATGACATCTGGAAAAACCATACCTTTAACTATGTGGACATTTTTCAGGGAAGTGATGTCTCTGCTTTTTAATATACTGAAAAGGCAGAGAAACCAGAGATCAAATTGCTAAAATCCATTGGATCATAGATAAAGCAAAATAATTGCAGAAAAAATATCTATTTCAGTTTCAATGACTATGTTAAATAAAGTCATAGGTTGGTCTAGGTTGGTCATAGCTTTTCTACAAAGGAGAAAGTGTCTTTTAATTTCATGGCTGCATTCACTGTCCACTGTGATTTTGGAGACCAAGAAAATAAAGTCTGCTACTGTTTCCATTTTTTCCCCATCTACTTGCCATGAAGTGATGGGACCAGATGCCATGATCTTAGTTTTTTAATGTTGAATTTAAGCCAGTTTTTTCACTCTACACTTTCACCTTCATCAAGAGACACTTAGTTCCTATTTAATTTCTGCCATTAGATTAGTGCCATCTGCATATCTGAGATTGTTGATATTTCTCCTGGCAGTTTTGATTCCAGCTTGTAGTACATCCAGCCTGGCATTTCTCATGCTGTACTCTGCATGTAAATTAAATAAACAGGGTGACAATATACAGCCTTGACATACTCTTTTCTTAATTTTGAACCAGTCTATTGTTCCATGTCAGGGTATAACAGTTTCTTCTTAACCTCCATACAGATTTCTCAGGAGGCAGGTAAAGTGGTCTGATATTCCCATCTCTTTAAGATTTTCCCAGTTTGTTGTGATCCACACAGTCAAAGGCTTTATTTAACATAGTCAATGAAACTGAAGTAGATATTTTTTCTGCAATTATTTTGCTTTATCTATGATCCAATGGATTTTGGCAATTTGATCTCTGGTTCCTCTGCCTTTTCTAAATTCAACTTGTACATCTGGAATCTTCAGTTCATGCACTGATAAGAGTAGCTTGAAAGATGAGTTTGAAAGATTTTGAGCTTTATCTTGCTAGCATGTGAAATGATCACAAGTGTCTGGTAGTTTGAACCTTCTTTGGAGGAGGAAATGGCAACCACCTCCAGTATTCTTGACTACAGAATTCCATGGACAGAGGAATTCCTGGCCTACTATGGAACTGTCTATGGGGTTGCAAAGAGATGGAAATGCCTGAGCAACCAACACTTTGAACCTTCTTTGGCATTGCAGTTCTTTGGGATTGGGATGAAAACTTTTCTAGTCCTGTGGCCATTGAGTTTTCCAAATTTGCTGGTATATTGCGTGTAGCACTTTAATGGCATCATCTTTTAGGATTTGAAATAGCTCAGGTGGAATTCCATCACCTCTACTAGCTTTGTTTGTACTAATGCTTCCTAAAGCCCACTTGATTTAACACTCCAGTATGTCTGATTTAGGTAATGACCATCTGGTCATATCCACTTGTAGTGTCGTCTTTTGTGTTGATGGAAGAGGGTGTTTGCTATGACGAGTGCATTCTCTTGGCAAAACTGTTAGCCTTTGTCCTGCTTCATTTTGTACTCCAAGGCCAAACTTGCCTGTTACTCAAGGTATCGCTTGACTTCCTCCTTTTGTATTTCAGTCCCCTATGATGAAAAGGACACTTTTTTTGGTGTTAGTTCTAGGAGGTCTTGTAGATCTTCATAGAATCATTCAAGTTCAGCTTATTTAGCATTAGTGGTTGGGCATAGACTTGGATTGCTGTGATGCTGAATGGTTTGCCTCAGATATGAACCATGATTATTCCATTGTTTTTGAGATTGTATCCAAGTACTGCATGCCAGACTCTTTTGTTGACTATGAAGGCTACTCCAATTCTTCTAAGGGATTCTTCCCCATGTAGTACATATAACAGGTCATCTGAATTAAATTCAACCATTCCCATCCATCTTAGTTCAGTGGTACCTAAAACATCGATGTTCACTCTTGCTATCTCCTTTATGACCACTTCCAATTTACCTTGATTCATGGACTTAACATTCCAGATTCCTACGCAATATTGTTCTTTACAGCATCAGACTTTACTTTCACCACCAGACACACCCACGACTGGCCATCATTTCTGCCCTGGTGCAGCATTTTCATTCCTTCTGGAGCTATTTCTCCACTCTTCCCCAGTAACATATTGGACACCTACGACCTGGGGGGCTCATTCTTCAATGTCATATCTTTTTGCCTTTTCATGGGGTTCTCAAGGAAAGAATACTAAAGTGGTTTGACATTCCCTTCTCCAGTGGATCACATTTTCTCAGGCCCTGTCTAGCAGTGACATGTCTTTCAGTCACTCCAAGTAGCTGGATGACATACTTCGCACCCTGATTGTCCCACTGCCCGTCCTCGTTGAGTCTGTAAACCTTCACTGGCTGTTGGGTGTTGGTCAACATGTTGCCCAGGGGCAGAGACAGAGGTCCTGCTGAAGTCTCCAGGAAGAGGGTCCAGGGGATCCTGGAGCCCATATTGGAGAATGCCTAGAAGTGATAGGCTTCTCCACCTATTCACTGCTCCTACCTTCCCTGAGGTCAATCCACTGCCTGCATGGTCCATGACCTCCTGAACTTTGGCCCTCAACTTTCTCTTCTCTGGCTCCTCTGTTTTATGGTCCAGGCCTAGTGAGTCTGGCCTTCCTGAGCAGGGCACAGAGTGCTTCATAGCCTCCCTCCCTGCTGTCACCTCCATCTACCCTATCTGCAAAAGTACTTCCTGTGCCACCACAGACTCCTCAGTCTGCTGCCCCCATGTCTCTAGGTGAGTGATCACACCATTGTGGTTACCTGGTTCATTGGGACTTTTTTGTACAGTTCTTCTCTGTATTCTTGCCACCTCTTCTTAATCTCTTCAGCTTCTGTTAGGTCCTTGCTGTTTCTGTCCTTTATTGTGCCCATCTTCTCATGAAATAGTCCCTTAGTATCTCTACTTTTCTTCAAGAGATCTCTAGTCTTTCCTATTCTGTTGTTTTTCTCTATTTCACTGCATTATTCATCATCTGACTTTAAATTTAGTGCTTGTTCTAAAACTATACATTTAGTCTGTTGCTATTACTTAGTCGCTCAGTCATGTCTGACTCTTTGTGGTCCCATGGACTATAACCTACCATTCTTCTCTGTCCGTGAAGTTTTCCATGCAAGAATCTTGAATCTAGTTGCCATTCCCTACTCAAGGAGATCTTCATCACCCAGGGAACAAACCCAAGTCTCTTGCATTTCCTGCATTGTCAGGAGGATTCTTTACCCTTAGTGCCACCTGGGACTAAAATGTTACAAAACATGTTACAACTAAAAGACTACAAGATGTAGGACATTTGATAATTATTATTTTTACCCTCTTCCTTTATTTATAGTATGAGTTGTCAAGATTGATATAGGTAGAGTTTAAAAAATTAGAAAAAAATAATGATCTTTCAGACATTTTGGAAACACACTTATTTAAAAGAAATATAAAATACCTACAAATATATTTAATTCAATAAATAGGTCCCAAAATGACAGAGGTCAAAGAAGTTTTTAAATAAATTAACTGAATAACAAAATAAGATGAATTTATTATATTTTCTGAAAATTAAAGTATTTCCTTTCTCAAATATATTCTGTCGTATATATTAGAATCACTTTTTATTCTAGGGTCTTCCATGAGTTCTGGATACTGAAATCTGACACTTTGTACATTATTACTTCTAAAACAAGAGTGAACTGCTGGAACTTGCCCATTGTCCTCCTAAATTTTCCATTCGCCTGGCTCCTTCATTCCTTTAATAAATAAATAAATAAATAAATGTAGTTGATTTATAATATTGTGTTAATTTCAGATTACACCAAAATGATTATTATAAATATATATATATATACATTTTTAAAATTCTCTTCCATTATAAGTTATTATAAGATATTGAGCATAGTTCCTTTTGCTATATAGTAGGTCCATGTTGATTATCTAGTTTACATATAATAGTGTGAATATTTTACCTTAAACTCCTAATTTATCCCTCATTCCTCTTTCCCTTTTGGTAACCATAAGTTTGTTTGTTTTTTTTTATTTTTCTGTCAGTGAATCTATCTCTGCTTTGAAAACAAGTTTATATGCATCATTTTTTTATTCTGCATATAGGCAATATCATAAGATATTTGTCCTCATCGGCTTACTTAGATATTCAGATACACTTAGATACCCAGATGATGTATTCTAATACATAAATAGTCAAATGAAGGAAAGGATCTTTATTCATAGTGATACCACTAGATAAGAAGAGTAATTCTATAAAATTAAAATAGATTTTCTCATTAAAGATCATATCTCTCTTGTGAGATGTTATTAACCCCATTTATTTATAAAGAAATAGAATTGAATTGAAGTCGCTCAGTCGTGTCCGACTCTTTGCAACCCTATGGGCTGTAGCCTACCAGGCTCCTCTGTCCATGAGATTTTCCAGGCAATAGTTCTTGAGTGGATTGCCATTTCCTTCTCTGGGGGATCTTCCCAACCCAGGGATCGAACCCAGGCCTCCTGCATTGTAGAAAGACACTTTACCATCTGAGCCACTAAGACTAAAAAGGTTAAGGAACTTGCTAAAATCCATGGAAATAACACCAGTTAATTTTAGATGTTAACCAAATTCATTTGGTATCCAAGCTAATATTCTCTCCAAGAGTTTGCATATCATCAACAGTAGTTGACAGAGGGGGAAAAAAAAAATAATATATATATATATATATTCAGAAGATTTAAAAAGTCATTTTAAAACAGAAGTATAACCATACACAAAAATAAACTCAAAATGGATTAAAGATCTAAACGTAAGACCAGAAACTATAAAACTCCTAGAGGAGAACATAGGCAAAACACTCTCTGACATACATCACAGCAGGATCCTCTATGACCCACCTCCCAGAATATTGGAAATAAAAGCAAAAATAAACAAATGGGACCTAATTAACCTTAAAAGCTTCTGCACATCAAAGGAAACTATTAGCAAGGTGAAAAGGCAGCCTTCAGAATGGGAGAAAATAATAGCAAATGAAACAACTGACAAACAACTAATCTCAAAAATATACAAGCAACTCCTACAGCTCAACTCCAGAAAAATAAATGACCCAATCAAAAAATGGGCCAAAGAACTAAATAGACATTTCTCCAAAGAAGACATACAGATGGCTAACAAACACATGAAAAGATGCTCAACATCACTCATTATCAGAGAAATGAAAATCAAAACCACTATGAGGTACCATTTCACACTAGTCAGAATGGCTGTGATCCAAAAGTCTACAAATAATAAATGCTGGAGAGGGTGTGGAGAAAAGGGAACACTCTTACACTGTTGGTGGGAATGCAATCTAGTACAGCCACTATGGAGAACAGTGTGGAGATTCCTTAAAAAACTGGAAATAGAACTGCCTTATGACCAGCAATCCCACTGCTGGGCATACACACTGAGGAAACCAGAAGGGAAAGAGACACGTGTACCCCAATGTTCATCGCAGCACTGTTTATAATAGCCAGGACATGGAAGCAACCTAGATGTCCATCAGCAGATGAATGGATAAGAAAGCAGTGGTACATATACACAATAGAGTATTACTCAGCCATTAAAAAGAATATATTTGAATCAGTTCTAATGAGGTGGGTGAAACTGGGGCCTATTATACAGAGTGAAGTAAGCCAGAAGGAAAACATCAATACAGTATACTAACACATATATATGGAATTTAGAAAGATGGTAACAATAACCCGGTGTACAAGACAGCAAAAGAGACACTGATGTATAGAACAGTCTTATGGACTCTGTGGGAGAGGGAGAGGGTGGGAAGATTTGGGAGAATGACATTGAAACATGTAAAATAAAAAAAATAAAAAAACAGAAGTATAATTAGACTAGTATTTGAAGCTACAATATTAGAAATGATAGTAAACAGGGGTTTAATTACAACTTTCAAACAGAAAATTTCAAAAATGTGTTTGTTTTGGGTTTTATTGTTGTTTATTGCTTGAAGCACTCAACTATATCAATTCCACAGCAGGAGTAACCTTTCAAGCATTTCAATGTACTTTAAGTCTGACTTGATTATTTTCAAGGTCATTTACAACTTGTAACCTTCTTGAAACCCTAATTTAATACATTTTTAAATTAGAAAATCAGGTGAGCAAATGCCTTAATGTAGCATACAATTAGTGGAACAAGATGCACAAGAGGACAAATTCTACCTTTCTTATACTGGAACTTTTACACTGGATATTGCTCTTATAAATAAACTAGATTTTTAAACCAAATAGAGTTTCAGTTCAGTTCAGCTCAGTTCAGTTGATCAGTCGAGTCTGACTCTTTGCAACCCCATGGACTGCAGCATGCCAGGCCTCCCTGTCCATCACCAACTCCCGAGTTTACCCAAACTCAGGTCCATTGAGTTACTGATGCCATCCAACCATCTCATCCTCTGTTGTCCCCTTCTCCTCCCACCTTCAGTCTTTCCCAGCATCAGGGTCTTTTCAAATGTAGAGTTTAAGAATTTAAAATTAATATCAATTTTCCCCATAATTCTATGAAAAGTATGAGATCCTTGTTAGACTTTGCTTAGGTAACAAGCATTATTGATAAAGTACTTTTATAATTCATTTGTTATTCTCTCTCCCACTGAATCTGAGTCAAGCCAGTTGATACGGTGTGAGGCGACATGTGGAGAGGTCTATACATGAGAAGCCCCAGTGTAGAACAGGGGATCAGTTCTACAGTTCACAAGGAATTGAATCATCCCAAAAAGCACACAGGTGAACTCAGAAATAGACTGCTCCAGTTGAGCCTTCAGATGAAATCACAGTCCCAGTTGACACTTTGATTGAAGTCTTGTCAGAGATCTGAGTCAGATGACTGAGCTAAGTGATACCTGAAACTTGTGGCTCCCAGAAGTCATGAGATAATAAAATGCTTATTCTGGTATAATTTGCTATACAACAATATGTAATTAACACAAACTGAAATACTTAACTATGTATATCAGAGTAGGCTTAACTGATCATGAAAATTGTAAGATTAATGACTGTCATTATCTAGTAAAAATAGTGTCATGATGCATTCTAAATGTTTTAAAAATGATTCTTTTAATACATCAAAATCATCCTATGTTACTAGGGCAATTATTTGAATTTTTATGTTCTGAGTACCGTATAATGGCTATGGTTTTTCCTGTGGTCATGTATGGATGTGAGAGTTGGACTGTGAAGAAGGCTGAGCACCGAAGAATTGATGCTTTTGAACTGTGGTGTTGGAGAAGACTCTTGAGAGTCCCTTGGACTGCAAGGAGATCCAACCAGTCCATTCTGAAGGAGATCAGCCCTGGGATTTTTCTGGACGAATGATACTAAAGCTGAAACTCCAGTACTTTGGCCACCTCATGTGAAGAGTTGACTCATTGGAAAAGACTCTGATGATGGGAGGGATTGGGGGCAAGAGGAAAAGGGGATGACAGAGGATGAGATGGCATCAGTGACCCTATGGACGTGAGTCTGAGTGAACTCCGGAAGTTGGTGATGGACAGGGAGGCCTGGCGTGCTGTGCTTCATGGGGTCACAAACAGTCGGACATGACTGAGTGACTGATCTGATCTGAATCTTATTATTTATTTATTATTTTTAAAATATTTATTTAAAAAATTATTTAAAGTGCTGGTGGCTGTGACTGGTGCATTTAGCACAGGCGGCTACCCCACATCCGAGGTCAGGGGTAGAAAACGGGAGGACCCCATGACTGAGAGGAGGCGGCCAAGAGGAGTTACCCCATGTCCGAGGTCAGGGGCAGTGGCCGAGAGTGCCAGGCTGTGATGGCACAGGAACTGCCAAGAGGAGCTACCCAACATCCGAGGCCAGGGGTGGCGGCCGGGAGGAGCAACCACACCTCCAAGGAGCGGCGGCTGCATGGGCGCAGCATGGCCTAGAGGAGCTATTCCACATTCAAGGTCAGGAAGGGCGGCGGTGGGGAGATACCCCTCATCCAAGGTAAGGAGCAGCAGCTGCGCTTTGCTGGGACAGCCGTGAAGAAACACCCAACGTCCAAGGTAAAAGAAACCCAAGTAAGATGGTAGGTGTTGCAAGAGGGCATCAGAGGGCAGACACACTGAAACCATACTCATAGGAAACTAATCAATCTAATCACACTAGGACCACAGCCTTGTCTAACTCAATGAAACTAAGCAATGCCCGTGGATCCACCCAAGACGGGCGGGTCATGGTGGAGAGGTCTGACAGAATGTGGTCCATTGAAGAAAGAAATGGCAAACCACTTCAGTATTCTTGCCTTGAGAACCCCATGAACAGTATGAAAAGGCAAAATGATAGGATACTGAAAGAGAAACTCCCCAGGTCAGTAGATGCCCAATACAGTGGAGAAATAACTCCAGAAAGAATGAAGGGATGGAGCCAAAGAAAAAACAATACCCAGTTGTGGATGTGACTGGTAATATAAGCAAGGTCTGATGCTGTAAAGAGCAATATTGCATAGGAACCTGGAATGTCAGGTCCATGAATCAAGGCAAATTGGAAGTGGTCAAATAAGAGACGGCAAGAATGAACGTCGACATTCTAGGAATCAGCGAACTAAAATGGACTGGAATGGGTGAATTTAACTCAGATGACCATTATATCTACTATTGTGGTCAGGAATCCCTCAGAAGAAATGGAGTAGCCATCATGGTAAACAAAAGAGTCTGAAATGCAGTACTTGGATGCAATCTCAAAAACGACAGAATGATCTCTGTTTGTTTCCAAGGCAAACCATTCAATATCACAGTAATCCAAGCCTAGGTCCCAACCAGTAACACTGAAGAAGCTGAAGTTGAATGGTTCTATGAAGACCTACAAGACCTTTTAGAACTAACAGCCAAAAAACATGTCCTTTTCATTATAGGGGACTGGAATGAAAAACCTGGAAGTCAAGAAACACCTGGAGTAACAGGCAAATTGGGCCTTGGAATACAGAATGAAGTGGGGGAAAGACTAATAGAATTTTGCCAAGAAAAAGCACTGGTCATAGCAAATACCCACTTCCAAAACACAAGATAAGACTCTACACATGAACATCACCAGATGGTCAACACCAAAATCAGACTGATTATATTCTTTGCAGCCAAAGATGGAGAAGCTCTATACAGTCAACAAAAACAAGACCAGGAGCTGACTGTGGCTCAGATCATGAACTCCTTATTGCCAAATTCAGATTTAAATTGAAGAAAGTAGGGAAAACCACTAGACCATTCAGGTATGACCTAAGTCAAATCCCTTATGATATACAGTAGAAGTGAGAAATAGATTTTAGGGACTAGACATGATCGATAGAGTGCCTGATGAACTATGGACTGAGGTTCATGACATTGTACAGGAGACAGGGATCAAGACCATCCCCATGGAAAAGAAATGCAAAAAAGCAAAATGGCTGTCTGAGGAGGCCTTACAAATAGCTGTGAAAAGAAGAGAAGTGAAAAGCAAAGGAGAAAAGGAAAGATATAAGCATCTGAATGCAGAGTTCCAAAGAATAGCAAGAAGAGATAAGAAAGCCTTCCTCAGCGATCAGTGCAAAGAAATAGAGGAAAACAACAGAATTGGAAAGACTAAAGATCTCTTCTAGAAAGTTAGAGATACCAAGGGAACATTTCATGCAAAGATGGGCTCAATAACGGACAGAAATGGTATGGACCTAACAGGTGCAGAAGATATTAAGAAGAGGTGGCAAGAATACACAGAAGAACTGTACAAAAAAGATCTTCATGACCCAGATAATCACCATGGTGTGATCACTGACCTAGAGCCAGACATCCTGGAATGTGAAGTCAAGTGGGCCATAGAAAGCATCACTATGAA
>NW_011495048.1:275874-296703 GCF_000754665.1 Bison bison bison | reverse complement strand
CTCAATATGCCAGCAAATTTGGAAAACTCAGCAGTGGCCACAGGACTGTAAAAGGTCAGTTTTCATTCCAATCCCAAAGAAAGGCAATGCCAAAGAATGCTCAAACTACTGCACAATTGCACTCATCTCACACGCTAGAAAAGTAATGCTCAAAATTCTCCAAGCCAGGCTTTAGCAATATGTGAACTGTGAACTTCCAGATGTTCAAACTGGTTTTAGAAAAGGCAGAGGAACCAGAGATCAAATTGCCAACATCTGCTGGATCATCAAAAAAGCAAGAGAGTTCCAGAAAAATATCTATTTCTGCTTTATTGACTATGCCAAAGTTTTGACTGTGTGGATCCCAATAAACTGTGGAAAGTTCTGAAAGAGATGGGAATACCACACCACCTGATTTGCCTCTTGAGAAATATGTATGCAGGTCAGGAAGCAACAGTTAGAACTGGACATGGAACAACAGACTGGTTCCAAATAGGAAAAGGAGTATGTCAAGGCTGTATACTGTCACCCTGCTTTTTTAACTTATATGCAGAGTACATCATAAGAAATTCTGGTCTGGAAGAAGCACAAGCTGGAATCAAGATTGCCAGGAGAAATATCAATAACCTCAGATACGCAGATGACACCACCCTTATGGCAGAAATTGAAGAGGAACTAAAAAGCCTCTTGATGAAGGTGGAAGAGGAGAGTGAAAAATTTGGCTTAAAACTCAACATTCAGAAAACGAAGATCATGGCATCTGATTGCATCACTTCATGGAAAATAGGTGGGAAACAGTGGAAACAGTGTCAGACTTTATTTTTTTTGGGGGGGGGGTACCAAAATCACTGCAGATGGTGACTGCAGCCATAAATTTAAAAGACGCTTACTCTATGGAAGAAAAGTTATGACCAACCTAGATAGCATATTGAAAACAGAAACATTACTTTTCCAACAAAGGTCCATCTAGTCAAGGCTATGGTTTTCCAGTGGTCATGTATGGATGTGAGAATTGGACTGTGAAGAAAGGTGAGCACCGAAGAATTGATGCTTTTGAACTGTGGTGTTGGAGAAGACTCTTGAGATTCCCTTGGACTGCAAGGAGATCCAACCAGTCCATTCTGAAGGAGATCAGCCCTGGGATTTCTTTGGAAGGAATGATGCTAAAGCTGGAACTCCAGTAATTTGGCCACCTCATGTGAAGAGTTGACTCATTGGAAAAGACTCTGATGCTGGGAAGGATTGGGGGCAGAAGGAGAAGGGGACGACAGAGGATGAGATGGCTGGATGGCATCACTGACTTGATAGACGTGAGTCTCAGTGAACTCCGGGAGTTGGCGATGCATAGGGAGGCTGGCGTGCTGCGATTCATGGGGTCGCAGAGTCCGACACGACTGAGTGACTGAACTGAACTGAAATATTTATTTATTTCACTACACCAGGTCTTAGTCGTGACATGCAGGATCTTGGATCTTCCTTGTAGCATGCAAACCCTTTAATTGTGGCATATAGGATCTAGTTTCTTGACCAGGGTTTGAACCTGGGCCCCTGCATTGGGAACTGAGAGTCTTAGCCACTGGACAATCAGCGAAGTCCCACTGCATGATTTTAGTGTCTTAAAATACAGATTTGGAATAGATAAAATATTTTTGTCTTCTATTTCTCATCCTTTCAGTAAGCTGATTTTCATAAGTACATATCTTTTTTATAACACTTGTTAAAATATAATTTTCCATGTCCCCATGCATTACATTTACAAGTCCAGTAAAATTATATCTATATTATATTACAGGTCACTAAATGTTTTCCTCACAGAGTAATGTTTTATCAACTTCTGTTTTATTTTAGTAAGTTCAGTCCTATTAGCACCCTGGCATATGATTAAAATCTGCTGAGAAGAATGTGAAAATACTTCTTAGTATTTTGACACTTCAGGAGAAATAGTTTCACAGTGAAGCCCTCTGGATTTCAAAGTTCATTTACAGAAGGGTGGTAACTAGAGTTGAAAAAATTATACATTGAGTGTTTTTAAAAACATCCTGGATATTGACTTATAAATCTTCAAATTTAAAGAGACAGATATCACTTAGTTCCAGTACAGCAAATAGATTTTACTCTGCATGCCAAATTTAATCCACTTTATTTAGTGCTATAATGCTGCACTAAGAAACATTTTTGCTTTATCTGAATTCAACTGGAAAATAGAAGATTAATAATCAATTAATTGTACCTATAATTGGCAGAGCGGAAGAAAAGGACTGCTTGTGCCATATATATGCTACTGCTATTTTAGCTTCCTCGATTGCTTTGCCGTGATTGAGTAACACTTCACTGAAAGAAGGACTCTTTAATATATCCTAAAAATTTTTCACACTATACTAAAATCTGCTTTATTGATTCACCAATATCAATTTTCTTCATTGGTAAAATATACATCAAGTCTATTCCCTCTTTTCTCTGACTCCACCCCAGATATTTTGTACAATTTCAAGCTCTTACAAAATATTTTAATTTCATACAACTCCAATATACTTCCTCTATTACAGGACACATTGTTGTGGAGCCCTTGGTCTGAGAAATCATGTATTGATTATTCTTTATAACAGTGTTTTTCAAATGAAATTGATGAGTCATGCTCCTTGGAAATTCAGTCCTTGAAAAAGTTGAACTAGTGATTTTGCTCTGTACTTCTAATGAACCAAGAAGAGTTCTTTCTACTAGTACATTAAAGTTGTTACAAAGAAGTAAATTTCTTCTTCCCATAAACCCACTTGGCGCCTTGTGAGTCATGGTTGAGAATGATGGAAAATGTATCTTCTGGATCAGGTAGGTGTAATTAGAACAACTCACAAGCATTGTTGTTCAGTTGCTAAGTCATGTCTGACTCTTTGTGACCCCATGGACTGTAACGCACCAGGCTCCCTGTTCTTCATTATCTCATGGAGTTTGCTCAGACTCATGCCCTTTGAGCAGTGCTGTCATTACAATTATCTCATCTCTGTTGCCTCTTTCTCCTCCTGCTTGCAATCTTTCCCAGTATGAGGGTTTTTTAAGTTTCAGCTTCAGCATCAGTCCTTCCAATGAATATTTAGGGTTAATTTCCTTTAGGATTCACTGGTTTTGATCTCTTTGCTGTCCAAGGGACTCACAAGAGTCTTCTCTGGCACCACAATTTGAAAACATCAATTCTTTAGCACTCAAACTTTATGGTCCAACTCTCACATCTGTACATGACTATTGGAAAAACCATACCTTTGATTGTACAGACCTTTGTCAACAAAGTGATGCCTGTGATTTTTAATATGCTGTCTAGATTTTTCATAGCTTTTCTTCCATGGAGCATGCATGCATGTATGCAAAGTTGTTTCAATCATGTCCAATTCTTGTGACCTGTGAACTGTAGCCCACCGGTTTCCTCCGTCCATGGGATTCTCCAAGCAAGAATACTGGAGTGGATTGTCATTTTCCCCTCCAGGGGATCTTCCCAACCTAGGGATCAAATCCAAGTCTCATGCCTCCTGCAATGGCAGGCAGGTTCTTTACCACTAGTATCACCTGGGAACAAACTTTTTTTAATTTCGTGGCTTGCCTTTCTTTGGGATTGGAATGAAAACTGACTTTTTCAAGTCCTGAGCCACAGTGGAATTTTCCAAATTTGCTGACATATTGAGTGCAGCATTTGAACAGCATTATCTTTTAGGATTTTAAATAGTAACCTTGGTCAAATCTTCAATTTAGCCTATGCATGAAGTTTTTCTCTTATTCCCTTCAATATTGAAGTAGAGCTTTATATCCCACATACTCATCAGGTGAATTAGCCAATTTTTAAAATACAGATCAAATATTGTTTCAGTGGCTTATCACACATTAAATAATATAGCCTAGCTAGTCATATATATATACACACACATGGATTTTTCTATTATTTGTTTATTGCCCTAAAGTTCTTGTGTTTTTTTTTTTATAAGATTATAGATTTCTCAAAGAATTAGTTAATGGCAGCACTTCGTTGCTTAGATGTGTCCAACTCTTTGAAATCTCATGGACTGTAGCCCGCCAGGCTTCTCAGTCCATGGAATTTTCCAGGCAAGAATATTGAATTGGGTTGCTACTTCCTCCTGCAGAGGATATTCCTGAACCTGGGATTCAATTTGCATTTCCTGCATCTCCTGCACTGCAGGCAGATTCTTTACTCCTGAGCCATCAGGGAAGCTTAGTTAATTGCCTGCCTTTATTATATTGTCTAAACATCTTCCCACATAGATCTGCATTTTTATCTGTATCCATATAGGTTACAAACATGATATCTAGCCCCTGCTTTAGGGGACCCTGAAGTGTGACAAGTTTAGAATTTTGTTTTTGTTTTTTTTTTGAAATTTTTTGTGCTATAACTATTATTTAGTTCCTGAGGTCTTTCTACTGTTATGTAGGCTAGTATGTAATGCACATTGGTATTTGATTTAGGAAAAAATTATGTACATATGTTTGACTCTTGTCTACATATACATATTTTTGTAGCATTTGACTGAGTTTTCTGTGATGGTCTAGTTGATTCCATCTGAATAAATGGTACAAAATGTGACATTACTAACTACAGTAAAGTTTGTAGCACTTGCCACATGTTGAAAGCCAAAATCAGCTGGATTTTCAAACATAAAGTCAGCTTAATTTTACTTTCATCATATAAATTATAATACAGTAGTGATATTGATCAAAACAATTCAGTTATCATTTATCAAAATCTTTGCCTGTAATAAATGTGTAACAAGTACGTTGGATAGTTTATCATCTCATTTATTTAACCAATATAACTTGAGAAAATTTTTTGTTTTTCTGCCATTTTGAAGATAAGCAAGCTAATGTTTATAAGACCACACAACTAATATATATTGGAAATGACTCATTAGCTCAATTAAATATAGTGCAATGTTCCTACATTTTCAGAGAACATATTTAAAACTTGAGAAGTGGTTCAGTCTTTCCACTTTTCCATTAAACCATTTTTTGTCCTATTGACAGATGTTTTTTTAACAGTCAAATTCCTGTTTATGTATGACTCGGTAAGAATAATAATGATTTATATTGATTACAAGCTATCTGTGAGGGAAATACAATGAGAGAGAGAGAGGAGAAGGGGAGCAAGAAAGAGAGAAAGAAGGAAGAAGAGCAAACTTTTAAGTTATTTATGCATGTAGTCTTAGTAACAGACTTTAGAATGTGATTTATATTTTTGGTCTGTATCACTCATTACTTTTCAGGATAATAATTTTCATAAATTTACTTTACAGTACAATGGAACTTGTTTTATTTACCTTGAAATGATCTCTTTCAAGTTTTTAAGGGGAAAATGCTTCTAGCCTGAATGCTCTGGCATATGAGGAAACACTTCCAGCTCCCACGACTCTGGTTCTTTTTATGATTTTTATAGACTTGAATTACAGCATTTTTAGTTTTCCTATTTCTATAGTGAAGAAAATCATTGTTATATATCTACTATATTTACTGAACTTAAAACTATTTTGGTCTCTGGGTATGCTTTTACTGCAGCAATAAGGCCAGTTTTTACAGGTTTGGGATGTGATCAGGGCCTCTAATGCACACCTTAGAGCAGAGGATTGTGCTTGTAGTTAGAACCTGAACAACAATGCTCATGTAATGCTTCCTGCAAAAGAATGTCTTTTGAATAATCCTTTGGCAGTGGCTTGAAAACTACACATCCCTATCTGAGAATTTTACTTCTGTGTCTTTCACCTTTGCCCTTACACTATTACTCTAAATATCTCAAAGATAATCTCTCATGCTTGCCTTCTATTAAATTTCTGATTTTTTCTTAAAATAAATATTTAATTACTCATCCACTGAATATGTTGGGTGGGTTTTGTATCACCCACTTCAATGACATCTATAACAGAAAATGACTTAAGATGAGTTTTCTCAGTGCATTGATAGGAAATAACATGCCTTGGCCAAATAAATGGAAAGAGGTTGGATTAGCCAAAGTGTATTAAAATATTGTTGATGGACAGAGTGAGAGAAGGTAATGAAATTAGGCAAGAATTAATAGAAAGACACTTTAAATAGAAAGAATATGAGGAGTAAAAACATATATCTTAGACCTTTACAAGCTTGTGTGTGTTGGTCTTTCTGTCATATCCGACTCTTTGTGATCCCATGGACTCTAGCAAACCAGGCTCCTCTATCCGTGGAATTCTCCATACAGTAATAATGGAGTGGATAGCCATTTCCTTCTCCAGGGAGTCTTCCTGACCTGGGATTGAACCTGAGTCTCCCACATTTTTTACCATCTGAGTCACCAGGGAAGCCCTTCCAAGTTTGATGGATATGTAAAAAATACAGAAATAAAGATAACTCTGATAAAAGAAAGTATACCAGGCTCCTCCATCCATGGGATTTTCCAGGCAAGAGTACTGTAGTGGGGTGCCATTACCTTCTCTGATTATAGATTATAGTTATTATTATAGTTATTATTATAGGTATTATTAATTATACTGTCACGTATAATTAATTAAACAGTGTAATTAAATACATTTAATTTAATATAAATTTAATTATATTAAATTAAAGCAGTATAATTAAAGCTACAATATTTTTAATCTGTGTTTTGTACCTGATATTAAATTAAACCCATTGCACTTTGATTTTATTTAATTTAGCAACAATCTGATAAATATATGTTATTATTTCCATTATTATTGAGGAATCTGAGAGGTGAAGATGTGAAGGAATTTACTAAAAATCACACAGCTAATAAGTGGCAAATTTGGAACTTGAATTCAATATATTTTTTTTTTATTCTAAGATATCTTGTTCTTAAACTCTAACTGATAAAACAACGAGGGGTAGAGGAGGGAGATTTTACTTCTAGCCTAGTAAAGTTTTTTGACTGTATCTGAGAATTAAACTGACAAAAGAAAGATTAACAGAGGAAAAGCAGACGAATTTATGTTTTATGTGATATAGGGATCCTCATAAGGAAAAGAAGATCAAAAGAAGTAACAAAATCTAGACATTTCTATATATGTTTAACAAAGGGACATTAATGTGAAAAAGTAACTAAACTATGTGAGGAAGATAAAGGAGGATAAGAATGATTTGACTAATAACTGTACAGAATTGTCTATGACTCCTACTGAAGATTGTTTCTTTTTTCTGATATAAGGAGGGCATCTTTGATAGGTGAAATTTTTACTTCCTATCTTCAGGAAGAAAAGCTATGACAAACTTAGACCGCATGTTAAAATGCAGAGAAATCACTTTGCTGACAAATATCTGTATAGTCAAAGCTATGATTTTTCCAGTATTCATATTTGGATGTGAGAGGTGGACCATAAGGAGGCTGAGCACTGAAGAATTAATGCTTTCGAACTGTGATTCTAGAGAAGACTCTTGAAAGTCCCTTGGACAGCATGGAGATCAAGCCAGTCAATGCTAATGGAAATCAACCGTGAATATTCATTGGAAGGACTGATCCTGAAGCTAAGGCTCCAGTATTTTGGCTACCTGGTGTGAAGAGCTGATTCACTGGAAAAGACCCTGATGCTGGGAAAGATTAAAGGCACAAGAGAAGGAGACAACAGATGATGAGATGGCTGGATGGCATCACTGAGTCAGTGGACATGAATTTGAGCAAACCTTGGGAAATAGTGAAGGACAGGGAAGCCTGGCATGCTACACTCCATGGAGTCACAAACAGTCAGACATAGCTGAGAGACTGAACAACAACAGTAATCTTGTGGGAAAAAGAAAAAAAAAAAAAGATTCAAAGATGCTTCCTATATCTGATATTTTTCAAATACTTTTAGCTCAATATGAACTTTGTGAAGTGGTATAGTTTTGGAAAGTGTATTATGCTAGTCTTCAGAGGCCAGTACAGTGGAAGATACTTCACATGTGAGCTACATACAGTTTTGAACAACATAATAGTCATCAGATACCTGTGACTGACCATTATGACTGAGGAATTTATCTTAAATAAAGCCCACTTAAAATTCTCGAGGATTAATCAACATTCTACTATTCAACTATGGAATTTTTCAACTTAGCCCAAAGTTTGATAAACACGTACAGTTGGTAGATTACTCTCTAAAAACCTATGAATATTTGTTCCCACAAATATTATGCTCATTAAGATAGATTTTGTCATTTCTAAGCCTATTCATTCCAGATATGGCAGATATTATATTTACACAATTTAATTAAATATTGCATCAATCCAATTATGATTGTCAGAAATTCCATAAAAATTAGTTGAATGCTTTCAAATACAAACCAGGTAAGTCACTAAAAAGTTGCTTATTAAGTGAGTGCACAAAAGCTAAAAAAGAATGGAGTTAGTTGTACAAAAACATAACAGAAGCATTTTGCACTAAGACAACTCTGCAAATAGATTTATATCTATCTCCATTTTAAAAAACTTGACTTTGAAAGTCTCTAGAATTCATTTTTGGATGTGATTTACACAATAATGATGGAGATTTAAAACTAGTGTGCAGATACTCAAATCCAAAACCTTGATCCTACATCTGGAAAACAGGCAAGTTAATGTTTTGTTTTGTTTTTCTTTGCACATGCATGTGTCTTTGAAAATAGTATATTTATCTTTTTTTCATAAGAGTGCTACCAAAAATATTTCTCTTATTTTATTTTATTTTTAAATGCAAAACTAATACAATTATGTAAAGTTTAAAAATAAAATAAAATTAAATAAAAAAATAAAACAATTAAAAAATTAATTAATTTTATTTTATTTTTAAACTTTACATAATTGTATTAGTTTAAGATACAGCACTGAAATCAAATAATTATTTTTCTAATTCATTACACATTTTATAAACAAGAGTGAAAAACATCAATAATAGAATGGGTTTATTTTTGAACTACAAAAAATACTCATTTCAAAGACCTGCTTTGTCCTTTCATAATTTGAAGTGGAGTTCTTGCTTGTTTTCTTGTTGAAGATGATATGAAGTCTATGATGTTCCTTTGTCAAACTGTTTCCTTAGTTTTTCAATTGCTATTTCATGATCTAGGCCTGTCTCAGAACTGCTTCTGCAGTTTCCTTTCAGTTGAATATACTTTCACAGCATAGTCTTGATCTTTCATTTGTCCAATTTCACAGTGGGAACTGTATCTTTTTCTTCCTGGAATATACTTCAACTTCCAAGTTCTTTTCAGTTCAGTCACTCAATCATGTCCGACTCTTTGCAACCCCATGGACTGCAGCATGTCGGGCTTCCCTGTCATCACCTACTCCAGGTCCTGCTCAAAATCATATCCATTTAGTCAATGATGCCATCCAACCATCTTATACATCAACTTCCAAATCTCATTTCTTTTTCCTCTTTTTTTTTTTTTTTTCACTCTTTGCAAGGGTTTGTTCCTTTGCACATCCATCTCCAACCAAGACACATCTGTTCTGACTCCTTCTCTAGTTTTTCTTTCTTTTCAAGCCATTGGGCTTGGGTTTTCATTACCTGAAGCCTTAAACCCTATCTCTTGCACCTTTGTTTTTTAGGCTATTTCAATATTCTTTGTGAGTTTCTAATTTTGTTCTTTATTTTCTATTCTTCAGCCATTCTCTTTTCTTTCCTTCTTATTCATTATATTTTAATTTTTTAAAAAATTTCTGTATCTCTACTTGTTCTTTCATGATTTCATTTGCATTGGAAGATCCAGACTTGACAGAGATTTCTCCATGCATGTTTTCTACTTCCTTGACTGTCTGTTTATCTTGCCCCTGACTGAGTGGTTCCTTGACTGCCTAATAAGGAAACCTTGTCTGCAAGTGCATTCACATACATGAAGGTGCAAAGAGGTCTATTCTTGGAAGTTTCAGAAAAATATATTCCACACTTATTCCAGAATAGATTCCCTATAAACTAGTAAACTGTTTTTCTCCATTGCTGAAATTTTGCTTTTTCCATTGGGACATTGTCAAGCCACTAATATGTCCTAAAATTCTCTCACTTCGTGACTGATATTAGGTCCTTTAATTTGTGTTTTTTTAACTTATTTATTTTTTTTTTTAGTTTAGCATCTTTTAAAAATAGATAGCAAAAGAGACACTGATGTATAGAACAATCTTTTGGACTCTGTGGGAGAGGGTGGGATGATTTGGGAGAATGGCACTGAAACATGTATAATATCATATATGAAACGAGTCGCCAGTCCAGGTTGGATGCATGATACTGGATGCTTGGGGCTGGTGCACTGGGACGACCCAGAGGGATGGTACAGGGAGGGAGGAGGGTTCAGGAAGGGGAACACGTGTATACCTGTGGCGGATTCATGCTGATATATGGCAAAACCAATACAATATTGTAAAGTTAAAACATGGAAGCAACCTAGATGCCCATCAGCAAATGAATGGATAAGAAAGCTGTGGTACATACACACAATGGAGTATTACTCAGCCATTAAAAAGAATACATTTGAATCAGTTCTAATGAGATGGATGAAACTGGAACCTATTATACAGAGTGAAGTAAGCCAGAAAGAAAAACACCAATACAGTATACTAACACATATATATGGAATTTAGAAAGATGCTAACAATAACCCTGTGTATGAGACAGCAAAAGAGACACCAATGTATAGATCAGTCTTATGGACTCTGTGGGAGAGGGAGAGGGTGGGTTGAAACATGTATAATATCATGTATGAAACGGGTCACCAGTCCAGGTTCGATGCACAGTATTGGATGCTTGGGGCTGGTGCACTGGGACGACCCAGAGGGAGGGTAGCGGAGGGAGGAGGGAGGAGGGTTCAGGATGGGGAACGCGGGTATACCTGTGGCAGATTCATTTCAATATTTGGCAAAACTAATACAATTATGTAAAGTTTAAAAATAAAATAAAATTTTTTAAAAAAAGGAAAAAAAAACTAATACAATATTGTAAAGTTTAAAAATAAAATAAAATTAAAAAAAATAAACTAAAATCAAAAAAATATACCTTTATTGGAGTAGAGTTGATTTACAATGTTGTGTGTTTCAGGTGTACAGAAAGGTGAATCAGTTTTGCATATACATATATACACTCTTTTTTAGATTCTTTTCCCATATAGGCCTTTACAGAGTATTGAGTAGAACTATTTGTGCTATACGGTAGATCCTTATTAGTAATTATCTACTTTATATATGTATTGTGCTGTGCTCAGTCACTCAATCATGTCCTACTCTGCGACTCAATATACTGTAGCCTGCCAGGGTCCTCTGTCCATGGTATTCTCTAGGCAAGAATACTGGAGTGGGTTGTCATACTCTCCTCCAGGAGATTTTTCTGACCCAGGGATCAAACTTTCATATCCTGCTTCTCCTGCATTGGCAGGCAGATTCTTTACCACTAGTGCCACCTGGGAAGCCCGTTTTATATAGAGTAGTGTGTATGAGTCATATTTCATTAATTATATCTCTTAATCCATGCTTATTGCTGAGTATTGTTCTTGTGGGTTTTACTTTCATAAGCTTTGCTTTCACATTGTAGTTCTTTACTTGAGCATTTCATGGGGTTTTTGACATCCTTGCTTTTTCACCCAAAAATCTTAGAGAAAGTGTTTCTCTCCAAGGTCAGGGGAAGCTCCACTACTACAGCTACCTCTGATTTCCTGAAGAGTACGTAGTCTACTCTTCTACCAGACGCCCTCTTCTCCATGTGGTAGTCTTGACCACAGTCAGTGTAAGGAAGGCACTCACAATTTCTGCAAATAACCATATGCTTTTCCATTTGTACTTCCTTCATTAATTTTCTACAGACACTGCATGTAAAAAATAGCATTTTAAGGTAAATAATTAAATATCCTACATTAACAAACTTTGATATTGAAGTATCTAAGTCTTGTCTCTTAGCTAGCACTTGCCAACAGTTTTAACAGGCTTCAGGGAATGCATGAAATTCCTGCTACCTGCATCAAGCAGCCACCACCTTCCTCTTGGTCATCTCAGCACAGACTACATGCCTAAGGGTTGAAGTTAATATTTAAGATAAATTTGAATTAATATTTAATTATTCTGAATTTTAACTAAAAACTATCAACTGAACAACTTTAAATTGAACCATGCCAGATACAAAAACTTCTATAATAATATAGTTCTGAGTTGACTTAGAATTATATATTAATTATCTCTATGGTATAAATTTATACTTTATCATATATAAGGGCTTCCCCAGTGGCTCAGCAGTTATAGAATCCCCTGCTTCACAGGAGACACAGGAGATATAGGCTTGATCCCTGGGTCAGCGAGATCCCTTGGAAAAGGAAATGGCAATCATGTCAATATTTTCTGAAGTGTATTCTGGGCAAGTATATTTTTTCCTGAAAAAATCCCATGGACAGAGGAGCCTGGCAGGCTACAGTTCAGTGGGTCTCAAAGAGATGGGACACAACTGAGTAACTAAAAACAGTTTTAGTTTCCCTGGAGCATGTGGGATCTTAGTTCCCAGACAAGGGATCAAACCCATGTCCCTTGCATTGGAAGGTGGATTCCTAATTTCATATATATAGAAAATAGTTGCAAATGTTGTTTATTCTCAACCTATCATACATTCTGTGTTCATTCATGCATCAATAAATATTTTTGAGTCACAACTAAAAAAAAGTAATTTTGAGACCACAGCCTCTGGATCTTAACTGCCTTAGGATGAATTTGATATATGTGTGTTGAAAAGCCTGATATAACTTCCCTGTACCGGTTTCCTCATCTCTAGAAAAAGGAAATTGAGTTAAATAAGCTACAGGATTGTTTCAAATATCAAATGAGTTAAGTGATAAGAACAGAATCTAGAAAATAATAAGGAATTCTATGTGTTAGCTTTTATTAATATTTCCATGTGAAAAGTACTGTGCCTTATTAAGACAGGTAAGGCCATGGTTAAAGAAGCATCTATTATTGCCTGGACATTAAATAAACAAATATCCCAAGGAAATGGGGTATTGTTTATAGAGCCAAAATTAGAAAATGTGGCCAGGAAAGTTCTTTCTGGGGAGATATTAATAGCATGGAGGATTCACCATATTTTAAGATGAAATCAGACATATATACAGGGATACAGGGATACAGAGGAAGCAGAAAAGGAATGAGCCCTGTGGTTGAAATGAACTTGCTTGTCAACTAATGGAAATCAGGACAGTGTAGCAGGAGTGGTGGGTGATGGTAAAAGAGAAACAGACCTGTTTTGAAGTAATGAAAAGAGCCATAATCAACCGAGATAGTAAAACCATCGGAATCTTCTTATATACCTCAGGATATCCTTTGCAATGTGGGAGAATAAACAAGAAAATGCATCCCAATTTGACTGCAGACTAGCCCAAAGTGGAGTATTTCTTACTGTGGAGGGCATATTTGCTTCTTGGAAGCTCTATAAGGAATAGAAGTCTATGTAATAAAGCTATCTGCTGCCCTAGACAAAGAGCAAATGTGAGTCAATTGAATCTTCTTTTCCTGAGAAATGAATCATAAGGAAATGAATAAAGACATCTAAATATTTAAAGTTCACTCAATTCTTGCAGCTACATCCTCATGACACTGTTCTTGCATCACAACTATATCAGATACAAGCACATCTGAATTGCACTGCTGCTGCTGCTGCTGCTAAGTCACTTCAGTCGTGTCCGACTCTGTGTGACCCCAAAGACGGCAGCCCACCAGGCTCCCCCATCCCTGGGATTGGATTGCCATTTCCTTCTCCAATGCATGAAAGTGAAAAGTGAAAGTGAAGTCGCTCAGTCGTGTCCGACTCTTCACGACCCTTTGGACTGCAGCCTACCAGGCTCCTCCGTCCATGGGATTTTCCAGGCAAGAGTACTGGAGTGGGATGCCATTGCCTACTACCAATTCTCAAGTGTTATTTCTAGTTTTTCCTTCAAACAATTGCCCTCTGCTTATGTAACTAGAGTCAGACGATCTTAGTCACTCAGTTGTGTCCAACTCTTTGTTGCACTATAACCTGCCAGGGTCCTCTGTCCATTGAATTCTCTAGGGAAGAATACTGTAGTGGGTAGCTATTTTCTTCTCCAGGGGATATTTCTGACCCAGGGATCGAACCCGGGTCTGCTGTACTGCAAGCAGATTCTTTACTTTCTGAGCCACCAGGGAAGCCCATTCTAACTGATAAAGAACACCAAAATAGAGGACCAGATCTAGTCAATGGAGCATCAGAGAAATAGATTATTAGGAGGATCAGTAAGTTCAGTTGCTCAGTTATGTCCAGCTGTTTGCGACCCCATGGACTGCACCATGCCAGCCTTCCTTGCCCATCAAAAACTCCCAGAGCTTGCTCAAACTCATGTCCATTAAGTCAATGATGCCATCCAACCATCTCATCCTCTGTCATCCCTTTCTCCTCCAGCCTTCAATCTTGCCCAGCATCAGGGTCTTATCCAATGAGTCACCTCTTTGTATCAGGTGGCCAAAGTATTGGAGCTTCAGTCCTTCCAATGAATATTCAGGACTGATTTTCTTTATGATTGATAGGTTTGATCTCCTTGCAATCCAAGGGACTCTCAAGAGTCTTCTCCAATACCATAGTTCAAAAAAATCATTTTTTTTTTTGTGTGCTCAGTTTTTTTTCATAGGCGAATAGAAAATTATATTTTAATCTGGCATGGGGCTTCACAGTTCAGGGTACACATAAAGGGAAAGAAGTAGTAAGTTATTCTGTGGCAAAAGTTGCTCTTGACCACTACGCAATTACACCACAGTTTATTGTGATGAGCAGGAATTTGGGGACCACAAAGTAGGGTAGCCATGAATAGAGGGGTGGGGTAATTCAAAACAAATGAATAGCTCAGCTCCAAGCCTTGAATTCTCTCCTCAAGCCATTGAAATTCAAGGATTTTTATGTGACTATATTGAAATAATATCTACTTTCTTACAACTGGCAATAAGTGGCCCAAAATCAAGCTTAAAATTGTTTCTCAAGTTGCTAAACTGCATAGTCAGCTGTCTTCTCAGCTTTTTCTGGTCTTTTTATAAAGTGATATTGAACAAATAAAGAAGAAAACATGCTCTCTGAAATGTTGAAATAGTTTTATCTAGGAGGGTCTGGAGGGTCCTTGATGCCTGAAAATCCTCTCTTGCCACTCTCTTCTCTTATAAAAAAAAGTTGACTGTCTTTTCTCTGCTCATTTTCTGTTGAAGATGCTGCAGTCCCCTCACCTGAGTGCTGTAGTAGTTGGTACTTAAATACATCCCTCATTTCCTTATGATTTTTGCCACTATATCAAATAATTGGACTTGCATCCTAATTTGTCTCAAACTGTCAAATGTAGAATATATTCTGCAGAGAAAAGTATTTCTGAAAAGAATGAGAACAATTCACTAAGATCTGATATTGTGTAACATGTATTTTAGAGTGTTTTTTGAAGCAGGAAAGAGTGTACATTTTAGTTCAGTTTTAATTGAAACTGTGTGTCCACCAGAGTCCATGATCACTCAAGCAGATGAAGTTTTGTTATATAAACTGGAGATGCAAGCATTGTCATTCCCAAGGAAATGTTTTTAAGAATTCTTCAAACTTGGAATGCTGATAGCCTCATAAGGAAGTTTTTATTACCAGTTGACTGAGGTAGGAAAACAAAATGAACCTGGTTTAGAGATTGCATTGCATAATGTATTGGCATCAGCATCAGGTTGAACAATGTCATCAGAGTCTCACTCAGAAGTGAAATTTACTTGTAGGCAGTGGAGAAATAGAATGTTCCCAATGCTCATTCTGCCCAGTATAAGAGACACTGTGAGTTATCTCTGACCTAGGGGCAATGTTTTAGGCTTCCCACGTGGCCAGGTGGAAGGAGGATTCTTTGCTACTGAGCCACCAGGGAAGCCAGAGTCTATACATGACCCACATGTAATTCTTATCAAAGTCTCTCTCTGTGGAAAAGTATATCAGTAACTTGGTGGATATTTTTTAGACTCTTTTCCCAGCAACCTCAGGATAGTTGAATTAGATGAAGACAAAGTGTGTTTAACATTGTGGTAGCTGTGGCTAGCATTGAGTCTCATATATTTTAGCACCATACTCTCTGAGATCCAAAGAACTCTATGGGAGAAGATGATCACCTGATATTTTTCTTCCATGATGGAAAATTAAGAATTTTTCTGACTAGATTTATGTTTCCTTTATCCTGATAACTTTTTGAGGCTCAGTAATAGTAAGCTGTAACTTACAGTGCTCCAGTATAAGTTAATAACCTAATGTATTATGTAAATCATCTGCTACGTTGCCTTATATATGGAGGGACTCAATGGTGAAATTTAGTTTTTTTCTTGTCTGATTTTTAACAAGGAAAATTACATAATTTTTGAACAAATAAAAAAAAGATGATGGAAAGATTAAATGAATGACTGTGAACCTCAAAAATATTTCTAGAATTTATGAATCTATTCCTAGTAATTGTGGAGAAGATCATAGAAAGGAAGGACTTGCCCACCAGTTAACCTAAGAATTGAGCCCAGGAAAATGGAGGCAGTCCTCATCCTTTCCTTTAGAATACACATCCTGTCCAATGTTGTCACATCTGGACCTGTTTTTAAGGATGCGGCACTGAGAGGTGTTTTATTGAGATCATCTGGATGTATAAGTGGTTTTATATATACCCAGTGAAAACCTCTATATAAACTAAGATTCTGGCAGGTTCAGAGATCTACTCCTCTTATAACTATTCATGGCAAACTTCCTATGTTAAGTTCCCTTGCTCATTAAACCTGCCACCTATCAATGTGGAGTCATCTCTTTCTTGGGTCTCTCTTTATACCCTTCATGAATGGGGACCAGTTTGTGAATCAACAGTAATGTGTATTAAATTCCTTCTAAAAAAAAGAACAAAACATTTCTGTTCTTCCTGTCATCTTTGTGTCTGAAAGTTTCGTGGTTATTAAATATTAAATAGATGATTGCTCCAGTTAGCATATTTCTTTGTTATCACATTCTTAAACACCAAGGAAGCATGGCTTTGATGCAAAGCAGAGCTGATTACAAGTCTAGCATTGCTCTTACCATTCTATGTGATCCTGAGTAACTTCTTTAAATAATCTCAGCCCATTTCTCACTTATAAATTTAGTGGTAAGGATGTTTACCATATCAGTCTAGTGAAAACTGAGATAAATCAAGGTATATATAGAACAGACTATGTTTAGGTAACAGCGAAGTGTTATGTAAATTCTTATTCCCTATCCTTATCCCCCTTTATTGTTTCTTTATCCCCACTTTATTCTAATTGAAACCAATGCATTTTGATCATGGTTGCCATTTCTGTTAGTGAGCATTTGCTTCAATTTCTCTGTGATAACTGACAAATATTTCTCAGTATCTTTGCCTTCATTTGAAACTCAACATACAAAAAAGTCACTTTATGTATGTATTTATTGAATTAAAAATGGAATCCTAGATGCTGGAAACGATACATTATTGTAATAACCATGATTGTGATGGTGCAGGAATCAGTGGAATTTGGTTGTAATACTATTTTGTCTACTAATTATCTATTTACCATGATAAAATCACACAAATGTTTGAGGAATTGTATATCCAGCACAAAATAATGGTTACCATGTAAGCCTCCTGACATTATTGTAAATTGAATGAATTATATATGCTAATGTGTTTTAAAATGTAAATAAAAAGGAACATAAAATGTAAAGTATTTGATGTTATGCATATTAATTTTCATTTTAATTTGCATGTAACCAGGATAGTTCTGGTTATGACTATTAGCTGTGTGTTCGTAGACTTTCTGTAGTTACTGCCGAAGTTTGCTCCAAAGGAACATGGATTGAAAGTCACTGAAATAACATTTGATACCATGTACAAATTTGTTCCATAATAAAAAAAAAATCAAAGTGAATTTCATTTCAGAGACATTTGGATACTATAGCTTATTTAAGTAAACTATATATTGTGCTGCTTCACTTAAACTACTCTGAACTTAAAAAAATTTTTATAAATTAACCTGATTCATAATTAAATTATTTAAGTGTTGATTTTTAATTTTGAATCACAAGCTCAGCAAGCCAGTTGTTAATGTGGTTATTGGTTCACAGGTTAGTTGGAGTCCCTTTTATGCAGAGCAACTTAATTATTTGTTTTTGTATTTAGTTTATTCCTAGTATAAATTTGTGACACTATCTTCTGCCTGAGGCATAAATCAACTGCTCTGTCAAAGAAATGTATTTATGACTTGTTATTGCATTTAAAATATTAAAATGACATTTAAAATTTGATCACTTTTAAACTAAGCATGCAAAAAATTGCCTTGAGTGAAAAGACTGTATGATATGGAAGGTGGAGGTTGAAAGTCAGTATTCCTCCTCTCTGGCTGAAATACAAAGCTGCTGTGAGTTCCAAAGTCAGGGTTTTTTTGTTTTGTTTTTTAGCGTTTCTTCAAAAATGTGTTTTGTGGTTTGACTTCCACAAAAATAAACTAGAACAAAGAATAGAGGAGGTCAGAATTCACTGTGATATCAGTATGGGATGGAAAGTAGCAATTAGGAGACTTTTGCTGCATTGTTAAGATTTCCACAGGTTGTTAGGCTAACAGATAAAGTGAAAAGAGGGACCAAAATAAGTGGAAATATTAAGTGGTTTTCTGGGTTAGATAATGTGTGGGGCATGGGAAACTGTGACCACTTTTGCTTGCAAATTGCAGGTAATAACTTTGCTTTTGGTGAAGGAGAAGTTCTAAGAAAAGTTCTAATTAAAAATAATTGATACATGAATGCTAATAAATGCACTTGGTGACCCACACAAATAGACTTGTGATTTGAGGGCATATTGTGTGCTCACAGCACTCTAAATGAATCTATAATTTAAAGATCTCTGTTCAAAAAAAGCCACATGAAGCTAAAAGAAAGCAGATTAGGTCCTCTGCTAAAACCAAGGCCAAATCCAACTTTTGAGTTCACAGGGGAATTAACAGAGAATACAGAGTAAGGTTAAGTGTTTAATCTGTGTGAAAAGCCCCTTGTTATTAACAGAGTAATAGGGGTCACACTGCTTTAGAAGTTGAGATTATGAGTGTCAAAAAATTATGCTTATTGCATGCAAATAAACATTTATGGAACAGAAACAGACTCACAGATTTAGAGAATGAATTTATAGTTGGAAGAGAGGGGAAAGTTTGAGGGGATGGGATCGTTAGGGAGTTTGGGATGGTAAGGTACACACTGTTATATTTAAAATAAATAACCAACAAGAATCTATTATATAGCGTGGGAAACTCTGGTCTGTGTTATATGACAACACTGATGGGAGGGAAGTTAGAAGGAGAATGGGAGTATGGATATATACACTGTTGACCGGAAACTATCACAACATTGTTAATCAGCTATAATCCAATACAAAATAAAACGTTTAATAAAAAATGCTTGACAAAGACAGTGACAATTGATAATAGATTTAGGGAAAAGAGTCAGAACAGACACAGAGATCTTAGCCAGTTAAATATATATGGGGATGGAGCAATGGGAAACTAAAAATAAAGATGAGTTTAAAACGATGCAGAGTCTAAGCAAGGTTAATGAGAACACAATACTTCAGGAGGAGATTTTGATTTGTGTTAAGATATTAAGTGAGTTGGTCTTCAGTTCAGTTCACTCATTCAGTCATGTCCGACTCTTTTTGACCTCATGGACCACAGTATGCCAGGCCTCCCTGTCCATCACTAACTCTCAGAGTTTACCCAAACTCATGTCCATTGAGTCGGTGATGCCATTCAACCATCTCATCCTCTGTCATCCCCTTTTCCTCCCACCCTCAATCTTTCCCAGCATCAGGGTCTATTCCAATGAGTCAGTTCTTCACATCAGGTGGCCAAAGTATTGGAGTTTCAGCTTCAACATCAATCTTTCCAATGAACACTCAGGACTGATCTCCTTTAGGATGGACTGGTTGGATCTCCTTGCAGTCCAAGGGACTCTCATTTGGCAAAACTAATACAATTATGTAAAGTTTAAAAATAAAATTAAATTAAAAAATAAAAAAGTCTTCTCCAATACCACAGTTCAAAAGCCTCAATTCTTCAGCGCTCAACTTTCTTTAGTCCAACTCACATCCATACATACCAAGGATATGGGAAAAACCATACCTTTGACTAGACAGACCTTTGTTGACAAAGTAATGTCTCTGCTTTTTAATATACTATCTAGGCTGGTCATAACTTTTCTTCCAAGGAGTAAGATTATTTTAATTTCATGGCTGCAGTCACCATCTGCAGTGATTTTGGAGCCCCCCAAAATAAAGTCAGCCACTGTTTCCCCATCTATTTGCCATGAAGTGATGGGACCAGATGCCATGGTCTTAGCTTTCTGAATGTTGAGTTTTATGCCAACTTTTTCACTCTCCTCTTTCACGTTCATCAAGAAACTCTTTACTTGGTCTTACTTTGTCCTTAATGTACTTTCACAGCAGTAAGGCCATTTTCGTTGTGCACTGCAGACTAGTAGAATGTTTGTCAAAGCAGAGGTTGGAATTTTAAGTATAGATGTGGGCTTCACTTGTTTACAAGGTCAATTGAATATCTAAACTGGCAATATTACAAGACTCTAAAACAGAAGTGCGGGGGGTGAGGGGGTGGGGAAGAGCCTAACTTTTAGAGCTTTGAGATTTCAAAACCTGTAAACTTGTCACTTCGTTAAATTTTATTGTATTTAGAAGTGGTTTGCAAATGCTGCAATCCCTCAGATTTTGTGTACACGTGTTATTAACATTAACTGCTTCCAAATAGGTATGCAGTCCTATAATTGTGACTCTGAACTCTTTGGTATAGACAAATGACAACTATTTTTTGTCATTGTTGTTTCTTGTTGAATTGTCTCTATAGAGATCAATAACTAT
>NW_011495048.1:273404-275774 GCF_000754665.1 Bison bison bison | reverse complement strand
GAGGACAGGCCTGGTAGGCTGCAGTCCATGGGGTCGCTAAGAGTTGGGCACGGCTGAGCGACTTCACTTTCACTTTTCACTTTCATGTATTGGAGAAGGAAATGGCAACCCACTCCAGTGTTCTTGCCTGGAGAATCCCAAGGAAGGGGGAGCCTTGTGGGCTGCCGTCTATGGGGTCACACAGAGTCGGACAAGACTGAAGCGACTTAGCAGCAGCAGCAGCACATAATAGTTAGGTAATGAAATATCATCATTTATTGTATTCTAGATCACTTGAGTTTTATTTGTTTTAATCAGAAATTTTAGATTTAGAATCAGTCAGGCTATAGTTAAACATGGAAATATCTAACTAGTTTGGGGAGTGTTTATATCAAATTAAGGGACAAGAATATGCTAATTTAAGGGTGGAAAGCTAGAAACAGGGATCCGATAGTTTGTAATCAGGAGATTCATTTCATTCTGCAGCAAAGGCAAAGGAGCAGCACTACAGCTCAAAGACTCATGAGGGGCTGAGATCTAGGCTTCAATCCAAGAAAAAGTCTAAGAAAAGTGCAATCAGGCAGAGGGCAGACATGCAAAGTTATTAACAAATGGTAAGTCTAGTATTTATTGAATGCTAACATGGACTAGATATTGTGGTAAGACATTTACATTTATTATCATCATTTTTCTTTAGAACAGTACTGTCAAAAAAGTATTGCTTTCCTCATTTTAGAGGCAAAATACTCTCTATCATATAAGTAAATTGTCAAATAATTTATGCTCAAGAACGATAAGTGAGGCCTTTTAACTACTGTGCTGGTAAATTTTAAATGTCAACTTGGTAGGCCATGATGCAGACAAACATTATTCTGAATGGCCCTTTAAGGATGTTTTGGGATGAGATGAGTGATTTTAACATTTTATTTTATACCGGAGTACAGCTGATTAACAGTGTTGTGTGAGTTTCAGGGGTACAGCAAAGTGATTCAGTTATGTATTACATGCACCTATTCTTTTTCAAATTATTTTCCCATTTTAGGTTACTAGATAATATTAAGCAGAGTTCCCTGTGCTACCCAGTAGGTCCTTCTTAGTTATATGTTTTAAATATAGCAGTGCATTTGTCAATCTCAAGCTCCTAACTATCTGTCCTATCCACCCTTCTCCCCTGGTAACCAAAAATTCATTTTCTAAGTCTGTGTGTCTGTTTCTGTTCTTTAATTAAGTCCATTTGTATAATTTTGTTGTTGTTGTTGTTAAGTGCTAAGTCATGTCTGACTTCCCAAGGAATTCAGCATGCCAGGTTCCTCTGTCTTCCACGATCTCCTGGAGTTAGCTCAAATTCATGTCCATTGAGTCAGTAATGATATTTAACCATCTCATCTTCTGCCTCCCCCTTCTTTTCCTTCAGTCTTTTCCAGCATCAGGGGCTTTTCCAACGCATCAGTTCTTTGAATCAGGTGGCCAAGGAATTGGAGCTTCACTTCAATGTCAGTCTTCACTGCTTTGATATCCTTACAGTTCAAGGGACTTTTTTTTTTTTTTCTTCTAAACTTTACATTATCGTATTAGTTTTGCCAAATATCAAAATGAATCTGCCACAGGTATACCTGTGTTCCCCATCCTGAACCCTCCTCCCTCCTCCCTCCCCATACCCTCCCTCTGGGTCGTCCCAGTGCACTAGCCCCAAGCATCCAGTATCGTGCATCGAACCTGGACTGGCGACTCATTTCATACATGATATTATACATGTTTCAATGCCATTCTCCCAAATCTCCCCACCCTCTCCCTCTCCCACAGAGTCCATAAGACTGATCTATACATCAGTGTCTCTTTTGCTGTCTCGTACACAGGGTTATTGTTACCATCTTTCTAAATTCCATATATATGCATTAGTATACTGTATTGGTATTTTTCTTTCTGGCTTACTTCACTCTGTATAATAGGCTCCAGTTTCATCCACCTCATTAGATCTGATTCAAATGCATTATTTTTAATGGCTGAGTAATACTCCATTGTGTATATGTACCACAGCTTTCTTATCCATTCACCTGCTGATGGGCATCTAGGTTGCTTCCATGTCCTGGCTATTGTAAATAGTGCTGCAATGAACATTGGGGTACATGTGTCTCTTTCCCTTCTGGTTTCCTCAGTGTGTATGCCCAACAGTGGGATTGCTGGATCATAAGGCAGTTCTGTTTTAAGAGTCTTCTTCAGTATCACAATTCAAAAGCATCAATTATTCTGTGATCATCCTCCTTTGTGGTCCAACTCTCACATATGTACTGCTGCTGCTGCTGCTGCTAAGTCACTTCAGTCTTGTCTGACTCTGTGTGACCCCATAGACGGCAGCCCACAAGGCTCCCCCTTCCTGGGATTCTCCAGGCA
>NW_011495048.1:269193-273304 GCF_000754665.1 Bison bison bison | reverse complement strand
GATTCTCCAGGCAAGAACACTGGAATGAGTTGCCATGCCCTCCTCCAGGGGATTTTCCAAACCCAGAAATCGAATCCAGGTCTCCCACATTGCAGGTGGATTCTTTACCATCTGAGTCACCAAGGAAATCCAAGAATACTGGAATGAGTAGTCTATCCCTTCTCCAGGGAACCTTTCTACCCAGGAATCGAACCAGGGTCTCCTGAATGGCAGATGGATTCTTTACCAGCTGAGCTACCAGGGAAGCCCCTGGAAAAGACTATCAAATACAAATTCCCAACACTTCTTCTCTGCATACATTTTAAAAATAATTGTTATCTAACTGGGCTCAGAGAAGGCAATGGCAACCCACTCCAGTACTCTTGCCTGGAAAATCCCATGGACGGAGGGGCCTAGTGGGCTGCACACCATGGGGTTGCTATGTGTCAGACACGACTGAGCGACTTCATTTTCGCTTTTCACCTTCATGCATTGGAGAAGGAAATGGCAATCCACTCCAGTGTTCTTGCCTGGAGAATCCCAAGGACGGGGGAGCCTGGTGGGCTGCTGTCTATGGGGTCGCACAGAGTCAGGCACGACTTAAGTGACTTAACAGCAGCAGCAGCAACTGGGCTACTTATTGACAGTTATATCTTTTCAAGTTTGGGATATCATAAAAATGTTAGACAATGAATTCAATACTCCTCTCCAAGTTCTTCATTCCTACTTATTCTAAGTCTTGATGCAGGTTGATTAGGAAGAACATAATATTATTATCCCCTAAACATAAGATTTTGGTGATATAAGACATAATCTCAGCAGAGGATACCAACTTACTTCTCTCAGGGGTTCTTACTCCTGAGAATAGGTTAAATCAAAACTTCTAGGGTGCTTATTTAAAAAGTATGACACAAGCATATTTGCAAATATGCTTTGAAAATTCCTAAACCGTTATTCTAAGTACTATATTAGGTTCCTTGATTCAACATTAGTCCATCAATTTTGTTCAGTTACTCTTCTAAACTTACTTCTAATGTGACTTCTCATATTTATAATATATTCTGCACATATAACATCATCCCAACTATTCCAGTCTGGTAATTTAAAACCAGTCTTTGTGATTTAAGTGACTCAGAGGGTAAAGAATCTGATGATAATGCAGGAGACACAAGAGATATGAGTTTGATCCCTGGTGTGGGAAGATTCCCTGGAGGACGAATGGCAATCCCTCAACTCCAGTATTTTTTTTTTTTCATTGTACTGTATTTTATTTTATTTTTGTTCTTTTTTTCTTTAAATCCCATGGGTACAGGAGTCTGGCATTCTATAGTCCAAAGAGTCATGAAGAGTAGACATGACTGAGCACACACAATGCTGTTATATAACACATTCTATAACTAAATAATTTTCTATCAGATTACATGGATTCAATGTTGGAAGGATGTTTGCTCATACATTTCATTGATCATGGACACAGGAAAATAGTACAATCATAGGTGTATACACATATATCTATAGATACACACACACACACATATATATACACATATATATGTGTGTATGTATATATAATACAGATATACATATATAACATATGTATACTTACACGACTGGAAAAGGTCAGTTTTCATTCCAATCCCAAAGAAAGGCAATGCCAAAGAATGCTCAAACTATCACACAATTGCACTCATCTCACATGCTAGTAAAGTAATGCTCAAAATTCTCAAAGCCAGGCTTCAGCAATACCTGAACCATGAATTCCAGATGTTCAAGCTGGTTTTAGAAAAGGCAGAGGAATCAGAGATCAAATTGCCAACCTCTGCTGGATCATTGAAAAAGCAAGAGAGTTCCAGAAAAACATCTATTTCTGCTTTATTGACTATACCAAAGCCTTTGACTGTGTGGATCACAATAAACTGTGGAAAATTCTGAAAGAGATGGGAATAACAGACCACCTGACCTGCCTCTTGAGAAACCTATATGCAGGTCAGGAAGCAACAGTTAGAACTGGACATGGAACAACAGACTGGTTCCAAATAGGAAAAGGAGTACATCAAGGCTGTATGTTGTCACCCTGCTTGTTTAACTTATATGCAGAGTACGCCATGAGACACTCTGGGCTGGAAGAAGCACAAGATGGAATCAAGAATGCCAGGAGAAATATCAGTAACCTCAGATATGCAGATGAGAACACACTTATGGCAGAAAGTGAAGAGGAACTAAAGAGCCTCTTGATGAAAGTGAAAGAGGAGAGTGAAAAAGTTGGCTTTAAGCTCAACATTCAGAAAACGAAGATCATGGCATCTGGTTCCATCACTTCATGGGAAATAGATGGGGAAACAGTGGAAACAGTGTCAGATTTTATTTTTCAGGGCTCCAAAATCACTGCAGATGGTGACTGCAGCCATGAAATTAAAAGACGCTTACTCCTTGGAAGGAAAGTTATGACCAACCTAGATAGCATATTCAAAAGCAGAGACATTACTTTGCCAACAAAGGTCTGTCTAGTCAAGGCTATGGTTTTTCCAGTGGTCATGTATGTGAGAGTTGGACAGTGAAGAAAGCTGAGCACCGAAGAATTGATGCTTTTGAACTGTGGTGTTGGAGAAGACTCTTGAGAGTCTCTTGGACGGCAAGGAGATCCAACCAGTCCATTCTGAAAGAGATCAGCCCTGGGATTTCTTTGGAAGGAATGATGCTAAAGCTGAAACTCCAGTACTTTGGCCACCTCATGCAAAGAGTTGATTCATTGGAAAAGACTCTGATACTGGGAGGGATTTGGGCAGGAGGAGAAGGGGACGACAGAGCATGAGATGGCTGGATGGCATCACTGACTCCATGGACGTGAGTCTGAGTGAACTCTGGGAGATGGTGTTGGACAGGGAGGCGTGGTGTGCTGCCATTCATGGGGTCGCAAAGAGGCGGACATGACTGAGTAACTGAACTGAACTGAACTGACATATGTATGTGTTTATGTAGAACAAACAATTTGTCACTAAGAACAGAAGCAGAAAGCACAGAAAGAAATCAATCAACATTTATGTTTATACACAAGTACACAGATGCATGTGTACATGCGTACTAAGTCGTTTCAGCCATATCCAACTCTTTGTGACCTTATGGACTCTAGCCTGCCAGGCTCCTCTGTCCAGGGGATTCTCCAGGCAAGAATACTGGAGAGGGTTGCCATGCCCTCCTCCATGGGATCTTCCCAACCCAGAGCTCGAACCCATGTATCTTATGTCTCCTGCATTTGCAAGTAGGTTTCTTTACCACTATTGCCACCTGGGATGCCCTTTGAGCCTTGATATCCTTGTCAAAATAATGCCGTATACTAATACCTATTGCCCCTTCATGGATCACTGCTTTGTCATGGTGAAGGGGCTTGCATAACTTAATGGAGCTATGAGCCATGCTGTGGGGCCCCTCAAGGTGGACAGGTCATAGTGGGGAGTTCTCACAAAATGTAGTACATGTGAGGCGGGAATGGCAAACCACTCCAGCATTCTTTCCATAAAAACTCCATGAAGAGTATGCAAAGGCAGAAAAATATGACATCAGAAGATGAACCATCTTTTTGGCTTAGGTTGGAATGTATCCAGTATGCTATTGGGGAAGAGCAGTGGGCAAGTACTAATAGCTCCAGAAAAAATGAAGCAGCCAGGCCAAAGCAGCCAGACCAAAGCAGCAACAATGCTTAGTCGTGGATGTGTCTTTTAATGAAAGTAAAGTCTGAAGCTGTAAAGAACAATATTGCATAAGAACTTGAAATGTTAAGTCCATGAATCAAGATAAATTGGATGTGGTCAAGCAGTAGATGACAAGAGTGAACATGAACATCTTAAAGAATTACTGAACTAAAATGGACTGAAATGTGTGAATTTACTTCAGATAATTAGTACTACTACATTATAGTAGTAGACTACTACATTATATCTACTACTGTGGGTAAGAATCCTTTAGAAAAAATGAAGTAGCCATCATAGTAACAAAGGAGTCTGAAATGCAGTACTTGGATACATTCTCAAAAATGACAGGATGATCTAGATTCATTTCCAAGAAAAACCATTCAATATCACAGTAATACAAGTCTATGCCCCAATCAGTAATGCTAAAGAAGCTGAAGTTGACT
>NW_011495048.1:245642-268732 GCF_000754665.1 Bison bison bison | reverse complement strand
AAGAAGAGAAAACCACTAGACCATTCAGGTATAACCTATATCAAATCCTCTATGATTATACAGTAGAGGTGGTGAATAGATTTAAGGAAATAGATCTAGTAGACAGAGTGAAGAATTATGGACAGAGGTCCATAGCACAGTACAGGAGGTGGTGATCAAGTCACCCCAAAGAGAAGCAAACACAAGAAGGCAAAGTGTTTGTCTGAGGAGGCTTTACAAGTAGATGAGGAAAGAAGTGAAAACCATGAAAGACAGGGAAAAGATACACCCAACTGAATGTAGAATTCCAGAGAATACCAAGGAGAGATAAAAAGGCCTTATTAAATGAAAAATGCAAAGAAATAGAAGGAAACAATAGAATGAGAAAAGCTAGAGATATTTTCATGAAAATTGAAGATATCAAGGGAGCATTTCATGAAAGGATGGGCATGATAAAGGACAGAAATGGCAAGAACCTAACAGGAGCAGAAGAGATTAAGAAGAGTGGGTAATAATACCCAGAAGAACTATAGAGAAAAGGTCTTAATGACACATATAATCATGATGGTGTGATCACTCACCTGGATACACACACCCTGGAGTGTTAAGTCAAGTGGATCTTAGGAAGCATTATTACAAACAACCCTAGTGGAGGTGACAGAATTCCAGTTGAGCTATTTCAAATCCTAAAAGATGGTGCTGTTAAGGTGCTGGACTCAATATGTCAACTAATTTGAGAAATTTCAGCAATGGGCACAGGACTGGAAGATGTCAGTTTTCATTCCAACCCCAAAAGAAGGACAATGCCAAAGAATGTCAAACTAACAAACAGTTGTGCTTATGTCAGATGCTAGTAAAATGTTTTTCAAAATCCTTCAAGTTAGGCTTCAGCAGTACCTGAACTGAGAATTTTCAGATGTACAAGCTGAATATAGAAAAGATAGTATAACCTGAGATCAAATTTCCAACATTCATTGGATCATAGAGAAAGCAAGGGACTTTCAGAAAAAACATCTATTCCTGCTTCATTGGCTACACGAAAGCCTTTGACTGTGTGGATCACAATAAACTGTGGAAAATTCTTAAAGAGAAGGGAATACCAGACCATAATACCTATCTCCTGAGAAAGCTGTATGTGTGTCACAATGCAACTTTGAAGAACTGACTAAATTAAAATTGGGGAAAGAATAAGATAAGGCTGAAAATTTAAGTACATCCTGCAAAATGCTGGGCTGGATGCCTCCAAGCTGGAATCAGGATTTCTGGAAGAAATATCAACAACCTCAGATATGCAGATAATGCCACTATCAGCAAAAAGTGAAGAGAAACTAAAGAGACTCTTGGTGAGGGCGAAGAAGAGAATGAAAAAAACTGTCTCGTGGATTTGAAGTTCAGTATTTCTAAGCCTACAGGTATAAAATACACACTTTCCAAGAGAGAAACAAAAAGAAGACAGATATCAACATTTGAAACACTGCAAAGATGATGGACACTCCCAGAAAGATACATCTAACTGGGCAGAGTGTTCTTCACTTCCTTTTTCCACAAGATTTTGCAATGGACTTTGACAGTGGGGAATTGTTGCTGGGAGGAAACCAATTCTGACTCCATGTTGGACACTGTTTCTTTAACTTGCTTTTGCTGCTCTTGCTATTATGGTGCTATTGTTGTTGTTCAGTCACCCAGTCATGTCTGACTCTTTGCGACCCCATGCACTGCAGCACACCAGGCCTCTTTGTCTCTCATCGTTTTTCAGAGTTTGCCCAAATTCATATTCATGGCATTGGTGATTCCATCCAGCCATCTCATCCTTTGATGCCATCTTCTCCTTCTGTCCTCAATCTTTCTCGGCATCTGGGACTTTTCCAATGAATTGTCTGTTCACATCAGATGAACAAAATACCAGAGCTTTACCATCAGTCCTTCCAATAATTTGGCCACCTGATGCAAAGAACTGACTCATTTGAAAAGACTCTGATGCTGGGAAAGATTGAAGGCAGGAGAAGAAGGGGATGACAGAGGATGAGATGGTTGGATAGCATCACTGATTCAATGCACATGAGTTTGGAGACACAGGAAACATGGGTTTGACCTTTGGGTCAAAAGATCCCCTGGAGGAGGGAATGGGAACCCACTCTAGTATTCCTGCCTGGATAATCCCATGGACAGAGGAGCCTGGTTGGTTACAATCCATGGGGTTACAAAGGGCCAGATACAACTGAAGCAACTGCACAGACATTCCAAATGCTGGCCGTTCCCTTGGAGATATTTTGTTATACTGAAGACCATTTTCCTCTACTTCCTCACTGCCTATCACTCTCTGTTCTGCCTTTTGAGTTTAATTCCTCATTGCTTCTTTCTCTCTGATCTATAAAAGAAACTGGCATTCAGACTCCAATAATATGATTATTTTGAGGTGCTAGCTTGCCATCTTGTCTGTTGGCTGCTTTCTGAATAAAATTGTTTTCCTTGTCTCAGGGGGGAAAAAAAATAGCTTAAAACTTAACTGTCAGAAAACTAAGATCATGAGATCCAGTCCCATCATTCCATGGCAAATAAGAAGGGGAAAAGTGGAATCACTGACAGATTTTAATTTCTGGAGCTCCAAAATCACCTCAGATGGTGACTGCAGCCATAAAATTAAAAGATGCATACTCCTTGAAAGGAAAGCTATGACAAAACTTCACAGCATATTAAAAAGCAAAGACGTTGCTTTTCCAACCAAAGTCCCTATAGTCAAACTATGGCTTTTCCAGTAGTCATGTACGATGTGAGAGTTGGACCATAAAAAAGGCTGAGCACCAAAGAACTGATACTTTCAAGCTGTGGTGCTGGAGAAGACTCCTGAGAGTCCCTCCCACTTCAAAATAGATCAAATAGTGAATCCTAAAGGACATGGTGACAGCAGCCATTAAATTAAAAGAAGCTTGCTCCTTTGAAGAAAAGTTATGACCAACCTAGATAGCATATTCAAAACCAGAGACATTACTTTGCCAACAAAGGTCCGTCTAGTCAAGGCTATGGATTTTCCAGTGGTCGTGTGTGGATGCAAGAGTTGGACTGTGAGGAAAGCTGAGCACCGAAGAATTGATGCTTTTGAATTGTGGTGTTGGAGAAGACTCTTGAGAGTCCCTTGGACTGCACGGAGATCCAACCAGTCCATTCTGAAGGAGATCAGCCCTGGGTATTCTTTGGAAGGAATGATGCTAAAACTGAAACTCCAGTACTTTGGTGACCTCATGCAAAGAGTTGACTCGCTGGCAAAGACTCTGATGTTGGGAGGGATTGTGGGCAGGAGGAAAAGGGGATGACAGAGGAAGAGATGGCTGGATGGCATCACTGACTCGATGGACGTGAGTTTGAGTAAACTCCGGGAGATGGTGATGGACAGGGAGGCCTGCCGTGCTGCGATTCATGGGGTCGCAAAGAGTTGGACATGACTGAGCGACTGAACTGAACTGAACTGCACTGAAAGGAAATAAACCTTGAATATTCTTTCGAAGGACTGATGCTGAAGTAAAGGCTGCAATTCTTTGGTCACGTAGGGCAAAGAGCTGACTCATTGGAAAAGATCCTGATTCTGGAAAGTTGAAAGCAAAGGTGAAGAGGGAAGCAGAAGATGAGTTGGGTGGATGGCATCACTGACTCAATGGGCATGAATTTGAGCAAACTCCTGGAGATAGTGAAGGACAAGGAAGGCACTTGGTGAAGTAGATTTTGGAAATACACAGAAGTAAGGAAGAGTATAGATAGATAGTAGATAGATGATAAATGATAGGCCTCAAATAGTCAGACATGACTTAGTGACTGAACAAAATAATAAATACCTACCTCATAGGATTTTGTAGGGAAAAATAAGGTACTTCAATTAAAAATCTCAGTATAATGCTATCAATGAACTTTGGTTGACCAATTTTATAAAGCATGCAATTTAAATAATTATTCAGAACAATAAGGCAGAATTAATTATTTCCATCTACCTCCTAGTCTTAGCCTCTTGGATCAGAGAAGTGAAAATAATCAGGAAGAATTACTTTAGAAAGTCAATACTTTCCCTTGTGTTTCATACAGTGACCATAATCTAAGAATTATGGTCAGAAAATAGTAAAAAAAATATGTGATATAGTGATTGCTTAATGAAAAACTGGATTTAGATATTACTCTTGAATTGCTTACCAGAATGAATATAAACTACATTTGATAACAGTGTTACAGGTACTTTTGAACTATTCCTTAATTCATTATTTTATAGTATAAATATATCATACAGATAACATAATTTCATGGGAAGAAAAGTATCAGTCCTCTGATTTTTAGTGGCTCTGCTCTGTGAATTGTATGGATGTGAGAGTTGGACTGTGAAGAAGGCTGAGCGCCGAAGAAGTGATGCTTTTGAACTGTGGTGTTGGAGAAGACTCTTGAGAGTCCCTTGGACTGCAAGGAGATCCAACCAGTCCATTTGAAGATCAGCCCTGGGATTTCTTTGGAAGGAATGATGCTGAAGCTGAAACTCCAGTACTTTGGCCACCTCATGCGAAGAGTTGACTCATTGGAAAAGACTCTGATGCTGGGAGGGATTGGGAGCAGGAGGAGAAGGGGATGACAGAGGATAAGATGGCTGGATGGCATCACTGACTCTATGGACGTGAATCTGAGTGAACTCTGGGAGTTGGTGATGGACAGGGAGGCCTGGTGTGCTGTGATTCATGGAGTTGCAAAGAGTCGGACATGATTGAGCAACTGATCTGTGAATTGGATATATCAATTAACATGTCCTAATTTGTAAAAGAAAAGTGTTTTATACAGTGGAGCTGTTAAAATCAAATGAGATTACTTACTAACGTACACAGAAGAGTTACAATTGTCATGAAAATACGTGGAGTTAGTCATATATAAAGGAATAATTTTAATTAATATTTGCAGGTGCATACCTTATTATATAAATTAAATTTTCAGATTTTTTGACATTTTTGGAGCATCTACCATGTGCTCAAAACTGTGATGAATGTCAGGGAGATCATAGTGAAAAAACTCACAGCACCTCTATCCTTATATCATGTATAGTCAAGAAGCTCCATGCTTATAGTGTCTGCAGTACACAAAGCATATTTTTGTGCTTGTCTTCCACAGAATCAGTTTATTTAATAAGCGACTGAAGAAATGATTTAAGGAAACTTTATTCAGAGAGTAGAAATATGATTTTATATTGTGGATTTGACATTTTTTCAGTGGAATCACAGCAATTTTTAAATGTATATTGTTTCTGTGTGAACTCAGTGGATTTATTCAACTTTATCAGACATTGATATCAAAATATTGTTGTATTTTTGACATCTCCTTATATTTTTTGCTGACATCCATTGGACTTTCTTTAAAGTGAACATTGAACTTTTTTAATTAGGACAAGTCTAAAGCAAAATTTAAAAGTTTGGCATTGTTTCTAATTAATATAATTTAAGAAATAGCTGACATTTTAAACATTTTAATGAGTGATGTTTTTTAAGGTTGCAAAAATTTAAGGTTTCCTCTTTTAATTACAAAGTTTATTTCATAGTAATTTCAGCTTTCTGGTTGGATGATCCTATTTTGACTTAACTCTTAGTGAGGTTTAATGTCCTTTTCATGGATTCCACATAATGGTACTTACAGAATTTCTAGGCTGAAATTCAAAACACTCATTGCTATAAGGAGTTTCACAAAATTATCTTAACTTGCTTTTTCCATAAACTTTGCCTACCATTTATCCTTTGCCTCTTTCCCCAAAAGAGTTTTGCTCAACATTTATTTTTTTGTTCACTTTTACCCAGGAAAATCATGAAAATCTGTTTCCATCACTTTACTAATATCTCTCCAATTTATTTTATCCATTTGTTCATTTTTAATCCATTTATTCACAAATTATTTTAAAAGAGTACCACATATCAGGCACTATGCTGGGCCTTTGAGTTATGCCATGAACAAAGCAAGTGAAAATGGTGAGAAATAGTCACATTTTAGATACTATGATGAACATGCAGAGCTTGGAAGAAAGAGAATAGTCAAGAATAATTCAAAAGGCTAAGCCTAAGCAACTGGCAGGATGGATTTTCCATCAGCTGGACTGAAAACACTTGGTGAAATATATTTGGGAAATATGCAGAAGTAGGGAAGGATGTAGATAGACAGTAGATGATAGATAGGTGGTGAATAGATGATAGATAGAGAGACGGATAGGTGGGAAAGGACTGTCTATTCCATACATGGTATTGGGAATAATGGACAACTATACGAAAAAGAATTATACAACTTTCTCACATCATACACAAAAATAAAACTAAGATGTATTACAGACTAGAAGAATATATGGGCAGTACTTTATCATCATACTTACAAATATTGTTTTGGATCTACTGAGTCAGGCAAGAGCAACAGAAGCAAAAATAAGCAAATGTAACTACCTGAAACTAAACAGCTTCTTCACAGCAAAAAAAAATCAACAAAAGAAAAAGCCAGTATAACGAACAGGAAAAGATTTTAACAAATATATCTGACAAGAGGTTAACATTCAAAATATGCAAAGAACTCACACAATTCAACACCAACAAACAACCTGATTAAAAAATCGAAAGAGGACCTGAATAGACATTTTTCCAAAGAAGATAATCAGGAGCTTCCTTGGTGGTCCAATGGTTAAGAATCCACCTTGCAATGCAGGGGATGGGGTTTGTTTCTGGTCAATGAATTAAGATCCCACATGGCACAGAGCAACTAAGTCCACGTACCATAACTACAGAGTCCACATGACGCCACTAGAGCCCACGTTCTACAACTACTGAAGCCCAAGGCCTCTGGAGCCTATGTGCCACAATTACTTCTGTGTGAGACAGAAGATCCTGCCTGACAAAACAAAGATTCCACATGCTGCAACTAAGGCCCAAAGGAGCTAAATATATCCATGTAAAAGAAGACAAATAAGTGGCCAACAGACACATGAAAATATGCTCAATATCTAATCATCACGGAAATTCAAGTAAAAACCACAATGAGATAGTCCCTCATGTCTTTCAGAATGACTATTATCAAAAAGACAACAAATAACATGTGCTGGCTAGGATGCAGAAAAAAAAAAAAAAACTACACAGAACTACACAAAAAAGATCTTCACGACACAGATAACCATGATGGTGTGATCACTCACCTAGAGCCAGGCATCCTGGAATATGAAATTAAGTAGGCCTTAGGAAGCATCACTACGAACAAAGTAGTGGAGGTGATGGAATTCCAGTTGAGCTATTTCTAATCCTAAAAGATGATGCTGTGAATATGCTGTGAATATGAAAGGCATTCAATATGCCACCAAATTTGGAAAAATCAGCAGTGGCCACAGGACTGGAAAAGGTCAGTTTTCATTCCAATCCCAAAGAAAGGCAATGCCACAGAATGCTCAAACCACCACACAATTGCACTTGTCTCACACAAAATAATGCTCAAAATTCTCCAAGGAAGGCTTCAAAAGTACGTGAACCATGAACTTCCAGATGTTCAAGCTGGATTTAGAAAAGGCAGAGGAACCAGAGATCAGGTTGCCAACTTCAACTAGATCGTCGAAAAAGCAAGAGAGTTCCAGAAAAATAACTACTTATGCTTTATTGACTATGCCAAAGCCTTTGACTGTGTGGATCACAATAAACTGTGGAAAATTCCTAAAGAGATGAGAGTATCAGACCACCTGACATGCCTCCTGAGAAATCTATATGCAGGTCAAGAAGCAACTGTTAGAACTGGACATGGAAATACAGACTGGTTCATATCAGTAAAGGAGTACGTCAAGGCTGTATATTGTCACCCTGCTTATTTAACTTACAAGCAGAGTACATCATGTGAAATGCCAGGCTGGAAGAAGCACAAGCTGGAATCAAGATTGCTGGGAGAAATATCAATAACCTCAGATATGCAGATGACACCACCCTTATGGCAGAAAGTGAAGAACTAAAGAGCCTCTTGATGAAAGTGAAAGAGGAGACTGAAAAATTTGGCTTAAAGCTCAACATTCAGAAAACTAGGATCATGGTATCCAGTCCCATCACTTCATGCCAAATAGGTGGGGAAACAATGGAAACAGTGACAGACTTTATTTTGGGGGACTGCAAAATCACTGCAGATGTTGACTGCAGCCATGAAATTAAAAGGCGTTTACTCCTTGGAAGGAAAGCTATGATCAAGCTAGACAGCATATTAAAAAGCAGAGACATTACTTTGTCAACAAAGGTCCGTCTAGTCAAGGCTACGTTTTTTCCAGTAGTCATGTATGGATGTGAGAGTTGGACTATAAAGAAAGCTGAGAGCCGAAGAACTGATGCTTTTGAACTGTGGTGTTGGAGAAGACTCTTGAGAATCCTTTGGACTGCAAGGAAATCCAACTAGTCTATCCTGAAGGAAATCAGTTCTGAGCATTCACTGGAAAGACTGATGCTAAAGCTGAAACTCCAATACTTTTGCCACCTGATGCAAAGAACTGACTCACTAGAAAAGATGCTGATGCTTGGAAAGATTGAAGGCAGGAGGAGAAGCGGATGACAGAGGATGAAATGACATCACTGACTCGGTGGACATGAGTTTGAGTAAGCTCTGTGAATTGGTGATGGACAGGACAGCCTGGCATGCTGCAGTCTATGGGGTCTCAAAGAGTCAGACACGACTGAGCGATTGAACTGAACTAAATATGCACTGTTATAAATTGGTTCAGTCATTATCAGAAACATGAAAAATCCTAAAATAATTAAAAATGGAACTTCTCTATTAAGCAGCCTTTTTTTTTTGTTTTTTTTTTATTTTGTCTGTACTGCATGGCATGTGAGATCTTAGTTCCCTGATTAGAGAAACAAAACTCTGGGCCCTGCAGTGAAAGCACAGAGTCCTAAACATTGGACTATAAAGGAAGTCCCTGAACCAGTATTTTTGCATCTGATTATTTACCCAAAGAAAGAAAAAAATATATTCAATACTATATATGCAGCATTATTTTCATTGCAGTATTATTTCATATAGCCAAGATATGGAAGCAACCTATCAACAGATGAACAGATTAAAAATATGTGATATGTATGTACAATGGAATACACTTAGGGCTTCCCTGGTGGCTCAGGTGGTAAAGAATCTGCCTGCAATCTGCAAGATCCGGAATCTCTCTCCGAGTCAGGAAGAAATCCCGGAGGAAGAAATGGCAACCCTCTCCAGTATTCTTGCCTAGAAAATCCCTTGGACAGAAGAACATGGTGTGCTAATGTCCACCAAGTGGTTACAAAGAGTCTGACATGACTGAGCCATTAACACACTGGTGGTATGAAGCAGGACCCTGTGGGGCTCCTGGGCACAAAACACTCCCTGTGTCCTCCATTTGTTTCATTATAGGAAACAGCCTGCATTCATGCCTTTCCCCGATTCCCTGAGTTCAAGCAGTTGTTAATTAGAGAAAGGAGGGGATAGGAGACAACGGAAGAATAATCAAGAGAAACAACAGTGCTGCCTTGGGTCGAAGTCCTGGTTCCCCATTGAGGGATGCGCATAACAATGTCTTTGAGCTGTTTTCCAGATACTGAAACCACAACCAGATGGAAGAATGTAACAGTATGTTGACTTCTACTTATCTCACAACCAACCAGTCAGAAGAATGTGTACAAGCTAATCAGTTCCTCTTTGAACCATTAGTATAAAACTTCCCACTGCCCCCTCCAGGTTGGGACACAATTTTGAGGGCATTTACCTTCTGTAGCTCCCTTTGCCTGGCAAAGCAATAAATCTCTTTTTTGCTACTTCACCCAAAACTCAGTCTCCACAATTTAATTCAGTTTTGGGGTACCAAGGCCAGATTCGGCTTCATTAGCCATAAAAAGAAATAGAATCTTGCTATTGTGACAACATGGATAAATCTAGAAGGTATCATGGTAAGTGAAATGAGTCAGACACAGTAAAACAAATACTATATAATTTCACTGATATGTGAAAACTAAAAATCCAAACAACAAAATAAGAACAGACTCATTGATATAAAGAACAAACAGGTGGTTGCTGGACAGTATGGTGGTGGAGGACTTTGTGAAATTGGTACAAACTTCCAGTCATACAATAAACCATGGGAATATAATATATAAGTATCATGAAGAATATGGTAATAACTTTGTATGGTGAACGATAGTTACTGGATTTATGTTGATCATTTTATAAAATATGTTAATGTCAAATCACTGTGTAGTGATATCTAAAACTAATATAATATTGCACATCAAGTATATTTCAGTAAAAGATATCAAAGTGACATTATGCTGAACTGATATACTAAACAATATGTAGTAACTACTCTAGATGTATTGGTCACTTTTTTGTATTAATATGTCTTTTATTTTTTGTAGTGATATGTTTTGATTCCTACTTTTGTGTATCTTCTACAAATATTTTCTTTGTGTTACAGTGAGGCCTTCATAAAATGTCTTTTAACAATCTCTTTTAAAATTGATAACAACCTAACTTCAATGACATATAAAACCCTTCACTTTTACATATTCATCCCTCACACTTTATATGATATGGCAATTTACATATTTCAACTGTGACTAACAAGATTTTGTACATATAATAATTTTAATATTTTTTCTTTAACTTTTATACTAAAATCACATGTGATTTAGGCCTTACCTTTGTAGTATAATTATTTATTTGTCTATGTGTTTGCATTTACCAGTATTTTATACGTTTATATGTTTGATGTTGCTGTTTAGTGCACAATAGCAACCATAATATGGAAGCGATCATGAATTTTAGTGGTCAACTAGATAGTTCTGCCTTAGTTTCTAGTACATGAGTGACAAACTGCTCGCAGTGGTGCTGTTCATTAAATTTCTATGGCAGTGGTACCCATCATGAAGCAATACACCAAAGAAAATAAATCTAGCCCATAAAAGGGTGCACCCTACATTGTGGAAAAAGAAGTAAGTCTAAGTAGTAGGTGTTCTTTACATAGTAATATTTTAGCATCACATGCAACCCAGGTTTCATAAAAAGCACAAAGCCTCTAGGTGCTGATCTTTTATTAAGGCAAAACTAGAATAATCTATAGACAAGGTATCAATGAATGGGCTTCCCTTGTGGCTCAGCTGGTAAATAACCTACCTGCAATATGGGAGACCTGGGTTCAATCTCTGGGTTGGGAAGATATCCTGGAGAAGGGAAAGGCTACCCACTCCAATCTTCTGTCCTGTAGAATTCCATGGACTGTGTAATCCACAGGGTTGCAAAGAGTCAGAGGTGACTGAGTGACTTTCACTTTCAACAGTATTTAGATAATACATATTTAAATAGTAATTTAGGGAAAATTGCAATAGTTTGCAAAAACATGTATAACTTCACTCAAGTAGAATGAAGATACATACTATTTCTGTTTTCTATCCAGATCACCACATATTGGAAACCAACTTTAGGAAAGCACAAATTAATTGATACAAAATTTAAAAAGTTAGTCTCAGGACTTCCTGGTGTTCTAGTGGTTGAGAATCCATCTGCCAATGCAGAGGACACAGGTTCAATCCCTGGTCCAGGAAGATCACAGATGCAGAGGAGAAACTAAACCCATGGGCCGCAATTACTGACGCTACATGCTGCACCTACTGAAGTCCATATGCCTAGAGCTCATGCTCCACAACAAGGGAAGCCAGCACTATGAGAAACCCGAGCACTGCAGTTAGAGAGTAGTCGGCTCTCTCCTCAAATAGAGAACAACAACAAAGACCCAGAACAGTTTAATCTCCTTGAACAATCCCTCTTAGGTTTCTGTCTGCATTCACAAAATAGCTATTATTCATTGAAGGCAGGAGGAGAAGTGGGCAACAGAGGATGAGATGCTTGAATGGCATCACCAACTCAATGGACGTGAGTTTGAGTAGGCTCTGGGAGTTGGTAACAGACAGGGAAGCCTGGTGTGCTACAGTCCATGGGGGTTGCAAAGAGTCAGACACGACTGAGTGACTGAACTGAACTGAACTGAACTAAAAGAAGAGAAATGAAAAAAGGAGGTAATTTAAAAAAATCTAGTAAAACCAGTCAAGAAGTCTTTAGAAAGAATTATTAGAGAATATTTTAAATAGTGCTGTGCTTGCTTTCCAATGAGAGTAAGGATATGTTATGTGATTTTGCTTGTTGCCTTATGTCCTCATGTGTCTCCATCAAGTTTTAAGTTCATGTTTTATCACTGTTATGTAACCAAGTTACCATTGCAAAACTTTTTACATAATCAGAATCCAGAGACATTAGAGTTTTGGAAGCCAATAATCAGACAACTGTGATTAAGGAAAATATCATTTTACCAATAGTAATAGGGGGAATCATATGTAGTCTACTTTTGCTTGTTGAAAATTAATACTGATTTCTGTGAAATACTGAACTGCAGACTATTTCATATAAATGTAATATCTTTATTATTCAGTCAAGTTACTTCCATAAGACAGTAAATTAAATGATTCACTCAGTGAAATAGTCATTCATGTGTTTAATAGAATGTATTGTTTCCTGCTACTTAAAACATTTTTCTGATATGTCTGGTGAGACTAAGAGGAATAGTTTTCCTTGCTCAAATAACATTTGAAGCTTTTTGCAAACTGGTGGCATAGTAGCTAAATACTGATGAATCATGGAAACTCTTAAGAAGTTTCATTACCAGGAGAAATTCAAAAACATCATAAAGACAAAATGACAAGTGTTTATCATAGGCCAGTTTAATTGATTTGATAATCATCTGTTTGTTTAAGAACAAATGCTGTACTACTCAACTCTGCAAAGAAGCCTAGAATTTAAAACCAAGGAACTCTTTACAATGGGTTGTCAGTCTCTAGGATTGAGGGGAGGGGAAGCCACTGAACCTGTTTCTTCCCACCCATTCCAAGGGTCTAAGTCCGAGGTTGATTCCTTTTTTCTTTCATCAAATGAGATTACATGTTAACTAAGCCATCAAACACAGCTTGATCTGGGGGGAGTTTAAATCCAATCTACACTTCAAAATCTTGTTGAGGCTTAACAACTCTTCATTTTAAAATTAGTTAAATCTCCTCCCCTAGATTATATGAAATTAACTGTAAACTACTTCAATCTGAATATGAGGTGAAATAAAATGGAATCATAGGAAAAGGATGAACAAATATCCTTATTGATAGAGATGTAAAAACTATTATTGAAAGTTGTATTGTCTTTAAAAACTTAACTCTACTTCAAAGTAGTGTCACCTCAAGACTCAGCAGGCGTATCAGGCTATTATTAAAAATAACTGCTGTTTTTGAACAAAGGCTTCCCTGGTGGCTCAGAAGGCAAATAATCAGCCTACAATGCAGGGATTCTATCTCTGAGTCAGGAAGACCCCCTGGAATAGGAAATGGCAAAATTAAAGCAAAATAGCATGAGATATGCCTAGCATAATGTTTGACATTATGCTAGGCTTATAGGTGTTAAAATATATAGCATATCATATGCTTCCGTTACTCTTGTGGAATGGAAGCATTTTCAATTCAATACTTTCAAAAGAGATTGTTTCAATTTCAATAATCATTATTTAGGAGAGTAATTACTTGAGAATAGCTGCATTATTACTGATCAAGGTTAAAAAACACATTTCAATGAAATCAAATCAGTAATTTCATAATGTAAGTCCAAATTTATGGTTTTCACAGGGTATGCTGGGTCAGATCTTTTAACTAGGAGTATGCTATGAGGTGGTGGTGGTAGTGTTCAGATCCTAAGTCATGTCTGATACTTTTGTGATACGATGGGTTGTAGTCTGCCAGGTTCCTCTGTTCATGAGATTTCCCAGACAAGAATACTTGAGTGGGTTGTCACCTCCTTCTCCAGGGGATCTTCCCAACCCAGGGATTGAACCCATGTCTCCTACATTGGCAGGTGGATTTTTTAGCACTGAGCCATCAGGGAAGCCCATAAGGTGGTGTAGTACTTTGAGAAAATAAACAGACACACACACAAAAGAAAATTTTTTTTCTTGAAAATATTTTTCCACCAGATTATCATCTGACCACACTATAAATAAATAAATAATCCCTTAACCATATATGAACAGCCACCACACTCACACCTAATAATCATTTATTTCAGTGAGTTTTTAGTTGAAAATGTTGTTTTGGAATGGACATTTTCCAAGATATAGTGTAAGGTTGTCAGGTCTTTATAATATAAAATTCAGAATTTTGACTTCAGTTTCCTCTATCGTTCATTAAAAATTTGAGTGTTTGACCAAGACGGACAGAAATGTTCTCTCAAGACAGAGGCAGAAATGTTCTCTCAAGACATATGCTAATTTTTAATTATGACAGTGGTCCAAGGGTTATGCAATAATCGTCATAGAAAAGAATAGAGACCTAAAGAGTGGTTAGTTCTTAGGACAGTAAATGTGCCCCCTTTCTGGGAGAAACAATTGGCATATAGGATGCAAAGTTAATTAAGCTGGAAATATAAAAGTGCATCTAAAAACTAAACACTTCTTGGAAGCAAAGCATTAAGACCTTGAACAATATTCTTCAATATCCAAATGCATCTTGATATTCCTCAGGAATAACCAGGGACCCTGAACAATGACCTGTCATAAGAAGAAGCCTTTGATAAAGGGTATGAATCAGTGAGAGATCCCTAGGTAACTAAGATAGTAAAGAATCTGCCTGCAAGGCAGGAGACCCAGGTTCAATCCGTGGGTCAGGAAGAGCTCCTGGAGAAGAGAAAGGCTATCCACTCCAGTATTCTTGTCTGGAAAAATCCCATGGATAAAGGAGCCTGGTGTACTATAGCCCATGGGGTCACAAAGCGTCGGACACAATTGTGCAACTAACAGGTACACACATATGAATCAACGAACTTACCTTCACTTAAGAAAGAGGAACAGAAATATTAATTTGTGGTTTGTCAGATGGAATATAACTGACCTTGACCCAGATCATTTTCTTGAGGAATTGGCCAAATAAGCAAAGCTAATGTGCTATGATAATGGATTCCTGACATATTTTGATGTAGAGTAAAATTCAGTCTGGTTTTCATCGTGTGGGTGGCAAGAAGCAAGCATATCCATATCTTTCTACAATAGTATGTACCTTGGCAGAATATATTTAGAGGCTAAAGTAGTTCTAAGGCAAGAGATTTTGGACTCCCAGCAAATCAGGCAGGTGAATACTTTCATATTACTTGTTGAGAAACCACTAGATATTTGTTTGTCATATCTGACTACAAATCATCACAATCTTCTTATATATAAAGTGATGTGGTTGTGCAAAATTTTCTTGAATTAAATAGAATTTGACCAAAGTTCTTAGAGACTCTTTGTATAATATAAACCTTCTGATATGATACACTATATATTACACTGTTCGCTACCATTTCCATCCCCTCAGGCAATTACCACTCCTGTATTCTAACCACATCACCTATTAGGGACGATTCTCAGAAGAAGATTTGATATTAGCTACTGCTATCATGTCAACGATAGATTTGGGTTTCCATATAAACCTCTATTTGAACTGAAGGTCAGGCCATTTCTTACTTTAAAGTAAAATAAAAGGAAACATGCTAAGTCGCTTCAGTCGTGTCCAACTCTGTGCGACCCCATAGATGGCAGCCTACCAGGCTCTTCCATCCCTGGGATTCTCCAGGCAAGAACACTGGAGTGGGTTGCCATTTCCTTCTCCAATGCATGAAAGTGAAAAGTGAAAGGGAAGTCGCTCAGTCGTGTCCGACACCTAGCAACCCCATGGTGTGCAGCCTACCAGGCTCCTCCATCCATGGGATTTTCCAGGCAAGAGTATTGGAGTGGGGTGCCATTGCCTTCTCCAAAAGGAAACATATATTTATTCTATAAGATATTTACATTTTAGGAGTTGTGTGAAAATCACTTTATTCATTTGTTTATTTATTTTTGTTATCTGTGGTAGGCAGTACATTTTTATTCTTGAAAGCTTTTGAGACTGTGTGGAGAAGACAGGTAATAAAAATCTAGCAAAAATGTAGTTGGTGCTATTATATGGTCCTAAATGTTCAGGTAATATTTATTGAATTTCTATAAGGATTTAGTGCCTTAGTCACTGAGGAAATTAAATTAGAACAAAAGCATGAAACATTTCATGACAATCACTTTTAAATTGATAGATAATAATACTTCACTTTAGAATAAATGATTGTACACTAGAAACTACATATATTAGGTAGTCACACCTTCTTTGTGTTATATACCTTTCATACATTTTGTAAATCAGCTAAGACTCTTTAAAATATTGTATAGACAACAGAACAATATTTATGTTATCTACTACAATATTGTCTCCTTAATTGTACAAAGGCCATTGATATTTCTATGACTTTACCATTTTTTTCCTATGAAGGAGACACTATATTCATGGTAAAGTTATATGCATGTTTGAAGCCCTGGTTCATCAGATTATTACCTCCTTTCATTTATTAATGCATACCATTCACTGAAAAATGGGAACTTTTTCATGCACACATATATATCTTCATGTCACATCAAGCATAATTCTTGCATAAAACTCCAATATGGAGGAATTATACCATGGGCAACATACAATTGCTTTGCATTCTGCTTTTTCCAGAACAACCCAAGTCTAGACCTATAGTCTGATATAATTATCAATAACACATATTTCACTTAGAAATCATTTGAACATCCAATTATATCATGTATTCCTGTAAAATTAATGTCAGTTGCTTTTGTCTCCAAAATTTAATAATTTGTTGTTGTTTAATTGTATTAAATTTAAAGTATTTCCAAGGAAATACAGATTTTAACAGTGTCAATCTAGTCATTTCAGAAGAGATCAGGTTTATTCAGGGTGGTTTGGCTGTAGAAAAGCTAGTCATTTCAAATTAACTCTTCCACTGAACATAAATAGAAAACTAAAAGAAAAAAAAATCATGTGTAAAATATGTTTAAAATTATTTGAGAGCTCTCAATGAAGTGGAGAATTACAGGACCAAGAACTAAATAACACTAGAAGCCCAGAGCTCTGAACTTAGTATCAAGATCAGTTTTCCTTTTTAGTACCCACATGGTCCCCTAAACAAGAGAAATTGATGCATAAGTTTCAGAAATGAATAAGAATTTATAACATATTCATAGAACTGAGACGGCAAATTTGAAGTTTAGGGTTTGCCACAAATCAGCATGTCTGGTAAACAATCCATCAATTCAGGTTAGATTCAGAAGGCAACTTCCTCTATGTAATACACAGAAAATAGATTAGAACTCCACTGAACAGGCTGAAAATGACACTCACAGATATTGAATTCTCAGTTCAGTTCAGTTCAGTTCATTTCAGTCAGTCAGTCGTGTCCGACTCTTTGCGACCCCATGAATCGCAGCACACCAGGCCTCCCTGTCCATCACCAACTCCTGGAGTTCACTCAGACTCACGTCCATCGAGTCAGTGATGCCATCCAGCCATCTCATCCTCCATCGTCCCCTTCTCCTCCTGCCCCCAATCCCTCCCAGCATCAGAGTCTTTTCCAATGAGTCAACTCTTTGCATGAGATGGCCAAGGTACTGGAATTTCAGCTTTAGCATCATTCCTTCCAAAGAAATCCTAGGGCTGATCTCCTTCAGAATGGACTGGTTGGATCTCCTTGCAGTCCAAGGGACTCTCAAGAGTCTTCTCCAACACCACAGTTCAAAAGCATCAATTCTTCGGTGCTCAGCCTTCTTCACAGTCCAACTCTCACATCCATACATGACCACAGGAAAAACCATAGCCTTGACTAGGCAAACCTTTGTTGGCAAAATAATGTCTCTGCTTTTCAATATGCAATCTAGGTTGGACATAACTTTCCTTCCAAGGAATAAGCGTCTTTTAATTTCATGACTGCAGTCACCATCTGCAGTGATTTTGGAGCCCAAAAAGATAAAGTCTGACACTGTTTCCACTGTTTCCCCATCTACTTCCCATGAAGTGATGGCACCGGATGCCATGATCTTCATTTTCTGAATGTTGAGCTTTAAGCTAACTTTTTCACTCTCCACTTTCACTTTCATCAAGAGGCTTTTTAGTTCCTTCTCACTTTCTGCTGTGAGGGTGGTGTCATCTGCATATCTGAGGTTATTGATATTTCTCTCGGCAATCTTGATTCCAGCTTGTATTTCTTCCAGTCCAGCGTTTCTCATGATGTATTCTGCATATAAGTTAAATAAGCAGGGTGACAATATTGAATCCTAGCTTTACTTAAATACCTAATTGGGTTAGGGAAATTAAGATTATTAATATTGCCAATCTAGACTGGTAAAGAATCCGCCTGCAGTGCAGGAGACCTGGGTTCTATCCCTCAGTTAGGAAGATCTGCTGGAAAAGGGAAAAGGTTACCCATTCCAGTATTCTGGCCTGGAGAATTCCATGGGCTATATAGTCTATGGGGTCTCAAAGAGTCAGACACGACTGAGTGACTTTAACTTTCACTTTCTCCACTAGCTTTTTGTATGTATCATATCTAAACTTGATACTTCCTCATTGTTTCCAATGATTAAAAAATGTCTTACACTCTGTGTTGTGTGTGTGTGTGTTTAGTCACTAAGTCATTTACGACTCTGCGACCCCATGGGCTGTAGCCAGGCATGCTCCTATGTCCATGGAACTTCCCAGGGAAGGATACTGGACTGGGTTGCCATTTCCTTCTCTTGGGGATATCCTTGACCCAGGAATCAAAACCATGTCTGCAGCATTAGCAGGCACGTTCTTTACCACTGAGCTATCTGGGAATCCCCTTACAATTTCTAAGAGGTAATAAACTCATTCTTAGAATGAAAAACACAAATCTAAACAGTGTCTTTCTTGCCTCTCTTAGTTTTGTCATTTGCAAATGATATCATTGAAAATGTAGATTTTCTATATTTAAGAATAAGAAATTAATATTACTGAAGAATACAAGATATTGGAAGCAGAACATCCTTGATATGAAATTGAACATTATTAATGATAATATAAGGGCTGGGATGAAAACTATGCATCTGTGCACTTGGTGAAATACAGTATTCCCTAGAGTCTTGTTCACAGTTTTATTTATTGAAGCAATGTATATTTACTGAGTATGTATATGTTGCTGTAAGAGTCGGACATGACTCAGTGACTAAACAACAACAACACACTGCTGTATCCTGTTCTTCATAGAAGGGATACAGAGTTGTTTGTTTGTTTGTTTTAAACCTAATTTAATTGAGCTTATATTCTAACCTGTGAATATAATAAGCAAAGAAGAAAGAAATTTCATATAAGAATGTTACAGGTATCTTAAGTATAATAAAGTACTCTAATAAGTATAGAATGATCCTGGGAAAAAGGAATGTGATTCATGAAGGGTGCTAAAGAAAGTTTTTAGTATAATGCATTTGACAAAGATTTGAAGGGAGTGAGAAGGTAAGCATGTAGCTACATGGGGGACTGCATTTATTATAAACCAATGGAAAAATGTGTGAGAAGATCTTAAAGTAGAGAGACGCTTGTTTGTATGAATAATAGCAGGTCAGGAGTGAAATAAGACATGGAGAAGCAGATTATTTGCAAATCTGAAGATAGAGACAACATAATTTACTAATGAACTGGTCTTAGGACTTGAAAGTTATCAGCATAACTACAACACTTTTTGTGCAAATGAAAAAAGAGATGTGTCATTTAATTAAGTGCAGAAGTCTGCTTACAATCCACTATTATTTTGGGGGATGGGTGTTGGTGGAAAGAAAGTGTGTCTTGAACTGAGTATGAAATCATAATAAGCATTCAAGTTAAGATAGCAAGGGGGTAGGTAGAAAGACATAGTTCAAAAAGATAATTTAGGGAGCCAGCCTTTCAACAGGTCCAAAATCAATAGAATGTGTAAAAAATAATGACCATAGATAGAGAAAATGAAGTCTGCGACTCACATGTAGCCCTTCACTTGCTGGTAAGGCATTCTGAATGGATGATAAGACACTGAGAGAGAATCTCTTTCTGTACATTTCCTAGCTCCTAGAGGCAATCCACTCCAGTGTTCTTGCCTGGAGAATCTCAGGGATGGGGGAACCTGGTGGGCTGCCATCTATGGGATCACACAGAGTCGGACATGACTGAAGCGACTTAGCAGCAGCAGCAGCAGCAGAGATCGTCTGCCTTCCTTTCTCATGGCCCTCATCCATCTTCAGACCAACAATGGTCAGTTAAATCTTCCTCACTTTGCATTATTCTAACACTGACACTTCTGCCTCTTGTTTCCACTTTTAAGTACACTTGTGATTGCACTGGGTCCCCTTAGATAATCTAGTGGAATTTTAAATCATCTAATTAGAAAACTTAATTCCCCTTTTTGATGTAACATGAAAACTTAACAGGTTCTGGGGATTAGGATATGGAAATCTTTATGGGGTTCCTTATTCTATCTACCATAAAAAGGAATGAATGTAAAGCTGAGTATTGATTATAGGCAACATGAAGGTCATTGATGATCTTATCAAGCAGTATCTCTGTGGAGCAGTTTGTGTAAAATCTAATTGGAATGCATTTAGGAGAGAAGGGGGAGATGAAATTTAGATTAAAAAGCTAAAGATAGCTCTTTTGAAGAGTTTGCTAAAGTAGAACAGGAGATGAGTTCAGGATAAAGTGTTCTTGAGAGGAGAGGTGAATTGATAGAATATAAACTGATAAAAGAACAGAAATGTAAGAAGTAAGGAAAAAAATTACAGGAGTACAATTTTTGAGTAGGTGACTCATAATGGAATCTAGTGAAACATAATATAATTGAATTGGACAGGAGCTTCACCCATAGTGAAAGAAAGGGTGGTAGAATACAAAGTTAAAGTTTCAGGTTGGTCAGTCTAGAATGAATGAGTGTTTAGTCATTCAGTTGTGTCTGATTCTGTGTGACCCCATGGACTGTAGCCCACCAGACTTCTCTGCCTATGGGATTTTCCAGGCAAGAATACTGAAGTGGATTGCCATTTCCACCTCCAGGGGATCTTCCTAACCCAGGGATTGAATCTGTGTCTCCTGCATAGAAGGCAGATTCCTTAGCCTCTGAGCAATCAGGGAAGTCCCAGTCCAGTGGGGATGATGCTAATATGTTCTGCTATAGTGTTTATTTTCCAGGGATATCAGAAGTTAAACAATCAGAATAAAACAAGGAAGAGAGAGAATCTTTTAACATTTAAGAAGAAAGAAAAAGTTGTATGGTACTTGAAAATATTTCACATCATGGTACACTTGGAAAATATTTGTGCAAAATACTGGAAGACATGTAAGAGTGCTCATAGCTGAAGGTGACTGGGAGTAATTGCAGGGTAACTAGGATCCATAAGTCAGCCCAGACAGCTAACTGTTCTATGAGCAGTAGAACAATACTTTGCAAATTTGTAACAAATCTGAGGTATATCAGTGTATGGTAGCACAGTGATTGGGGAATGAGTATGGAATGAAAGAGTAAACACACTAGGGAAAGGGTTAAAAATGATGAACAACTCCCTTAAAGTTATCTTTCCTGCACTTAGGTGAGACTATAGCATACCTGTGTGGTTTTATACAGCCACATCTAGATGCATGGTAAGAAAGAATGTAGACAAAGTCAAAATGAACTAAAATAGATTTCTCTCCCAAATAGAGAGAAAGATAAAGAAAACTAGCACATAGGTAAAGGAGAGATTGTAGTGAAAGACCATGGGAAGAAAAATAAAGATGTGAGGGGAAATGAGGGATATGGCATAGATAGTAGGATCAGTGTAATGGTATCACAGTTTTGTCAAAGGATGTAATTTGTAAGAGATACAAGTCAGAATGGAGAATAATTACAGCTGAGATTTTTATATAACTGCAGTTACTGGCAATGGTCAAAATTTAGGATATGACTATAAAAATAGTGGCTGATGTAAAGAAATGGGAAAGATAATTGGAAGAGAGGAGAAGATGCCAAGGTATCAGAGTATCAAGATGTATGACAAGATTAGTGTTAAGGTGAGAAAAAAATGGCCAGGAACTAAGATTTTCAATCATAGACTACAAAAATGCTTTCTGGGCCCCTGTTCTCATGTGCTGTCTGAGTGCTCACTCTGCTTTTAAGGACCAAGCAATACTGTACAGTAGTTATCCTCCTAAATTTAACATACATTTCCTAGAAAATTCAACTCTTCTGCCTTCAGTTCAGTTCAGTTCAGTCGCTCAGTCATGTCTGACTCTCTCTGACCCCATGAATCGCAGCACACCAGGGCTCCCTGTCCATCACCAACTCCCGGAGTTCACTCAGACTCACGTCCATAGGGTCACTGATGCCATCCAGCCATCTTATCCTCTGTCGTCCCCTTCTCCTCCCGCCCCCAATCCCTCCCAGCATCAGAGTCTTTTCCAATGAGTCAACTCTTCACATGAGGTGGCCAAAGTACTGGAGTTTCAGCTTTAGCATCATTCCTTCCAAAGAAATCCCAGGGCTGATCTCCTTCAGAATGGAATGGTTGGATCTCCTTGCAGTTTAAGGGACTCTCAGAGTCTTCTACAACACCACAGTTCAAAAGCATCAATTCTTTGGCACTCAGCCTTCTTCACAGTCCAACTCTCACATCCATACATGACCACAGGAAAAATAATAGCCTTGAATAGACAAACATTTGTTGGCAAAGTAACGTCTCTACTTTTGAATATGCTATCTAGATTGGTCATAACTTTCCTTCCAAGGAGTAAGTGTCTTTAATTTCATGGCTGCAGTCACCATCTGCAGTGATATTGGAGCCCAAAAAGATAAAATCTGACACTGTTTCCACTGTTTCCCCATCTATTTCCCATGAATTGATGGCACCGGATGCCATAATCTTCATTTTCTGAATGTTGAACTTTAAGCCAACTTTTTCACTCTCCACTTTCAGTTTCATCAAGAGGCTTTTTAGTTCCTTCTCACTTTCTGCCGTAAGGGTGGTGTCATCTGCATATCTGAGGTTATTGATATTTCTCCCGGCAATCTTGATTCCAGCTTGTGCTTCTTCCAGCCCAGAATTTCTCATGATGTACTCTGCATATAAGTTAAATAAGCAGGGTGACAATATACAGCCTTGACGAACTCCTTTTCCTATTTGGAACCAGTCTATTGTT
>NW_011495048.1:244658-245542 GCF_000754665.1 Bison bison bison | reverse complement strand
CCATGTCCAGTTCAAACTGTTGCTTCCTGACCTGCATACAGATTTCTCAAGAGGCAGATCAGGTGGTCTTGTATTCCATCTCTTTCAGAATTTTTCAGTTTATTGTGATCCACACAGTCAAAGGCTTTGGCATAGTCAATAAAGCAGAAATAGATGTTTTTCTGGAACTCTCTTGCTTTTTCCGTGATCCAGCGGATGTGGCAATTTGGTCTCTGATTCCTCTGCCTTTTCTAAAACCAGCTTGAACATCAGGAAGTTCACGGTTCACATATTGCTGAAGCCTGGCTTGGAGAATTTTGAGCATTACTTTACTAGCATGTGAGTTGAGTGCAATTGTGCAGTAGCTTGAGCACTCTTTGGCATTGCCTTTCTTTGAGATTGGAATGAAAACTGACCTTTTCCAGTCATGTGGCCACTGTTGAGTTTTCTAAATTTGCTGACATACTGAGTGCAGCACTTTCACAGCATCGTCTTTCAGGATTTGAAATAGCTCAACTGGAATTCCATCACCTCCACTAACTCTGTTCATAGTGATTCTTTCTAAGGCCCACTTGACTTCACATTCCAGGATGTCTGGCTCTAGGTCAGTGATCACACCATCGTGATTATCTGGGTCGTGAAGATCTTTTTTGTACAGTTCTTCTGTGTATTCTTGCCACCTGTTCTTAATATCTTCTGCTTCTTTTAGGTCCATACCATTTCTGTCCTTTATCAAGCCCATCTTTGCATGAAATGTTCCCTTGGTATCTCTAATTTTCTTGAAGAGATCTCTAGTCTTTCCCATTCTGTTGTTTTCCTCTGTTTATTTGCATTGATCGCTGAGGAAGGCTTTCTTATCTCTTCTTGCTATTCTTTGGAACTCTGTATTCAGATGCTTATATCTT
>NW_011495048.1:243747-244242 GCF_000754665.1 Bison bison bison | reverse complement strand
CATTGATTTCACTTTTGGAATATCATTGGGCCAAAGTCCCAAATACAGTCTCCCTCTATGTGCGTGCATGTGTGTCTGTGTGTCTGTGTGTTATGTTGTTTCAGTCATGCCCAACTGTTTGTGACAGTATGGACTGTAGTCCACCAAGATCCTCTGTCTGTGGGATTCTTCAGTCAGGAATATTGGAATGGGTTGCCATGCTCTCCTCCAGGGGATTTTCCAGACACAGGGATTGAGCCCATGTCTCCTGTGGCTCATGCCTTGCAGGCAGGTTCTTTACCAGTTAGCCACCACATGCAAAGAGTTGACTCATTGGAAAAGACTCTGATGCTGGGAGGGATTGGGGGCAGGAGGAGAAGGGCACGACAGAGGATGAGATGGCTGGATGGCATCACTGACTCGATGGACGTGAGTCTGGGTGAACTCCGGGAGTTGGTGATGGACTAGGGAGGCCTGGCATGCTGCGATTCATGGGACACAAAGAGTCGGACACGA
>NW_011495048.1:241047-243647 GCF_000754665.1 Bison bison bison | reverse complement strand
CTTATATCTTTCCTTTTCCCCTTTACTTTTTGCTTCTCTTCTTTTCACAGCTATTTGTAAGGCCTCCCCAGACAGCAATTTTGCTTTTTTGCATTTCTTTTCCATGGGTATGGTCTTGATCCCTGTCTCCTGTACAATGTCACGAACCTCATTCCAATGTTCATCAGGCGCTCTATCTATCAGATCTAGGCCCTTGAATCTATTTCTCACTTCCACTGTATAATCATAAGGGATTTGATTTAGGTCATACCTGAATGGTCTAGTGGTTTTCCCTACTTTCTTCAATTTAAGTCTGAATTTGGCAATAAGGAGTTCATGGTCTGAGCCACAGTCAGGTCCTGGTCTTGTTTTTGCTGACTGTACAGAGCTTCTCCATCTTTGGCTGCAAAGAATATAATCAATCTGATTTCGATGTTGACCATCTGGTGATGTCCATATATAGAGTCTTCTCTTGTGTTGTTGAAAGAGGGTGTTTGCTATGACCAGTGCATTTTCTTGGCAAAACTCTATTCGTCTTTGTCCTGCTTCATTCCGTAGTCCAAGGCCAAATTTGCCTGTTACTCCAGGTGTTTCTTGACTTCCTACTTTTGCATTCCAGTCCCCTATAATGAAAAGAACATCTTTTTTGGGTGTTAGTTCTAAAAGGTCTTGTAGGTCTTCATAGAACCATTCAACTTCAGCTTCTTCAGCATTACTGGTTGGGGCATAGACTTGGATGACTGTGATATTGAATGTTTTGCCTTGGAAACGAACAGAGATCATTCTGTTGTTTTTGAGATTGCATCCAAGTACTGCATTGCGGACTCTTTTGTTGACTATGATGGCTCCTCCATTTCTTCTGAGGGATTCCTGCCTGCAGTAGTGGATATAATGGTCATCTGAGTTAAATTCATCCATTCCAGTCCATTTTAGTTCGCTGATTCCTAGAATGTCGACATTCACTCTTGCCATCTCTTGTTTGACCACTTCCAATTTGCCCTGATTCATGGACCTGACATTCCAGGTTCCTATGCAATATTGCTCTTTACAGTATCAGACCTTGCTTCTATCACCAGTCACATCCACAGCTGGGCATTCTTTTTGCTCTGGCTCCATCCCTTCATTCTTTCTGGAGTTATTTCTCCACTGATCTCCAGTAGCATATTGGGCACCTACTGACAAAGGTAGTTCCTTTTTCAGTATCCTATCATTTTGCCTTTTCATACTGTTCATGGGGTTCTCAAGGCAAGAATACTGAAGTGATTTGCCATTCCCTCTCCAGTGGACCACATTCTGTCAGATCTCTCCACCATGACCTGCCTGTCTTGGGTTGCCCCATGGGCATGGCTTAGTTTCTTTGAGTTAGACAAGGCTGTGGTCCTAGTGTGATTAGATTGATTAGTTTTTTGTGAGTATGGTTTCAGTGTGTCTGCCCTCTGATACCCTCTTGCAACACCTACCGTCTTACTTGGGTTTCTCTTACCTTGGGTGTGGGGTATCTCTTCTGCGTTAACATACTTGTTTTTGGATCCATAATTACAATCACCAACTGGAGCTTCGATGTTGCCAGATATTGGTCTTTATTTTCCCACTCTGCTGTTTGGCTGGTTCTTCCTCTTTGTTCTCTTTCAAATACAAATTACTCTCTAGTCCTTCCACACTCCAGATAAAGCTCCCTATCTAATTTTGTGAAAAAATTTGAAGCAATCAGAAGTGAAATCTCATAGACTCTAACTAGCATACATACAAAGCTACCACTTTTTGCACTCACATGCACCACATTTCTATTAGTTTAGGTGAACTTAGCAGCTTTTATAAAAGTCAATTCACCAAGAGTGTTCTAGGCCCTATTCTTTTCTTTCCTACTTAAAACATTGCTATAGCATCATCATTTTTCCCTCATTAGTGGATCATCCCAGAACTAACAAGAAATTCAGTAAGAATCATTCCTGATAGCACTTATTTTTCCAATAGTTAGTGAGATATCTTATCACTTACTTTTACATTCAATCAGTTTAAAGTAGTTATCTATATGGACTTCCTATCAATTCCTTTTTTCCCATCTCACCTTCCTTCACTTTATTTTATTATATTGTACTATACATAGCATCATATTCATAATTTACATTGAAAATATATATTTTAAGTTGATAGCTTGATGAGCTTTAACATATATGTATGTATATTCAAGCAACTCAGAACTCTATGAATATATAATATTTTCATCACTCTGGAAATTTCCCTAATGTCCATTTCCAGTCAATTTCCCCAAATTCCTGTGAGGCAACTGTAATAGTCCTGGATTGGCAAATACTATTATTGATATTATGGTAACAGTGGGAGAAAGATGGAGAATATTTGTTGGGACAAGACCATGGATATATTTAAATTCTATTAGTATTTCATTAAATTGTCTATGTAGGGATATATTTTATCCTGTTTTATCAAGTAAAGAACCTTTTCAAAATTTCCTTCAATAAGCTAAATTAAACCTTTTAGTATGGCCATTTACTTAAATATAAGTCTGCACAAAGGTTTTGGTCCTTATCATTAAGCCTGTCTATTATAAGCAGTATTATGCTGCTTGGAAATCATGAGTCTGAAAATTGTGTATCATTTCC
>NW_011495048.1:237854-240947 GCF_000754665.1 Bison bison bison | reverse complement strand
ATTTCTAACCTTTGAATAGCTATTACTTTTGGAAAGGCCTCTCCTTTCATGTCTAAATCCTATACCAAAATTCCCAGCTTACCTTTCAATGTTTACTCTGATGCTTACTGAGATTAACATTTGTAGCTCTTGCTTGCCCCACTCAGCACATGTCTTCCAAATAATATTAAGCAAAACTCCATATTTTAGTTATAATTTTCAAAATTGATTTATTTCATATATGCATCTACATTTTAATCATTATTTTACCATGATTCCTGATAGAAATCTTTTCTTACATTGTCTCTTTCATCTATACAAATATTTTAAATTTTAAAATCTGCCTATCTCTTAAATGTCTATTTAAGTGTATACAAGGCTGACTGGAATCTTTGAACTCAATTGCTAAGTCAGTTTCTGCCTCTACCATTGACCAAACAGCCTTGAGCATCTTGATTTCTGTATCCATAGAAGTTCTAGTCCTGCTTCCTTATTGTCATAATTGTTTTATTACAGTACTTTAGATTATCTCTGAATTAATTTCTATTGTATTTTTGTTGTGTTCTTTTTAAAAATAATCTTTGCTGAATAAGGATGATGAACAAAATTATATCAAGCTGTCAATAAAATAGCTTTAAGCCTTAAAATTTAACTAAAAGGATGACTTGAAATTGGACTTTTATGTATTAGATTGTTTAATTATTTACTTTATTTTCTAATTGGAGGAAATTTCTTTACAATGTTGTATTGGTTTCTGTCGTGAGCGCTTGTGTTCTCAGTCTCTAAGTCGTGTCTAACTCTGTGTGATGTCATGGACGGTAGCCCACCAGGCTCCTCTGTTCATGGGTTTCCCAAGCAAGAATACTAGAGTGGGTTGCCATTTCCTTCTCCAGGGGATCTTCCCGATCCCTGGGATCAAACCTGCATCTCCTGCATTGGCAGGCAGATTTTTTACCACTGAGCCACAAGGGAAACCCCACAAATACAAATCAACCATAATTATAAACACAACATCTCCCTCTTGAGCCTCCCTCCCCTCCCCATGTACCAGACTAAGTTTAACAGAATGTTATTTGGGTGGTGGTGACTCCTTAGTACACAAATCTTAAATAATAGAGACAGGTGTATAGTCTCACATCCTGACACATTGTACAACTCTTCTGGAGATGAGAGAAAATATGCATTGTCATCACATTATTTTTCATTATTCAGTGTTTCTTGACTCCTCCCAAGCTACTAAATGTGAATTGTCTCATTTTTTTTTTTACACACTCCATGTATCTGTCTTTACCTGATTCTCCACATCAAGTCATGTATTTAAGTTTTACACCACTTAATTTTACCTCCCACTCACCCTGCTATACACACTCCAGTCAATTATGGACTCTGTCTATCTGGATTAATATTCTGGTCTGTCACTATATTTGTGTTCTCTGGAAACTTATATCTTGCTATATACATATAGCAAGATATATCTTATATCTTGCTCTTATATAATAGAGCAACATTCTTTTGCTCTATTCTCCTTTTGTGTATATAATATTACTGACCTCATAACAAACACAACATTGTAAAACCATTTTCCTCCAATTAAAAAATTAATTTAAAAAATGCATGGTATATCACTGTCCACAGATCCTGCCACAGATAAGCACTTGATAAATGTTCAGAGTTATTATTAATTATGGGAAGGCAAAGAGTATTTTCCACAGATTCTGTGTCTATTAGTTCCACTTTCCTCTCACCGTGTCCTCAGAACCATGAGAACATTATTTATTCAACTGTTTCACCACTCTACACAAGTATGCACGCATCCCTTTACCATACTAGTGTTCCCTTGCCAATGCCCAGATAGAGCCTCTCATATTTATTATCTTCCTGATACCAGTTTGGAAGTAATCTCCTTCCCATTATATTAGAAAAGATATAATACAAAGTAGGAGATGCCAAGAGTCCAGGTTATACCTGTGGGCCATTTCTAAAATGTCCTGAGTATTTCAGAAGCTAACCAGAAAGTAAACAGGTTAAACTTGAAAAGAGAATCTTGACATAACTGTGAGGGGTCTCGAGTGTCTTTCAAATTCCTCATATGAAAATCAATTTAAGAAAAAAGTCTGCTTCACAGAGAGCAGCCTCACCTTCCAGATTTTGTTTGTTCATATCAGAAAGGCTACCTCACCGAGGATAGGAAACAGCCACTGTCACTAATTCAATGGTCATATCTTCACAAATCTTTTATGTAGTCCTTTTAAAATTTTCAATAAGCATCCTTAAGAGTTTTATCAATCAATGTAAAGTTTTTTTTCTTTCTTTCTTTCTTTTTTTTTTTTTTTCTACTGCTAAGTCCTTTACCTTAAATATCAAACTCAGACTGATACAGAAACATCTTGATATAGTAGCTGTCACTATTAATTGGAAAATAGTTTCCCTTCCCTTTCTACCTCCCAGATATGTGGTGATTGACTTATTTTTTGCCTTTGTGGTCAAGTGGAATGTGTACCTCATTTTGTTCACTGAGCTGTGAGCAAACATGGTGTGTTATACTTCTGGGCTATGGTAAACTATTACTAATGAAATTCTTCAAAAGTATCTTTGCTCTGGCATGGAGACTGGCCATGTTTGCACTAATATACTATCAATGAAACCATGAGCCATGCCATGTAAGGCCATCCAAGATGGACAGGTCATGGTGGAGAGTTCTGACAAAACATGGTCCACTGGAGAAGGGAATGGTAAACCACTTCAGTATTCTTGCCTTGAGAACATCATGAACAGTATGAAAAGGCAAAAAGATAGGACACTGAAAGAAACTCCCCAGTTTGGTAGATGCCCAGTGTGCTACTGGAAAAGAGTGGAGAAATACCTCCAGAAAGAATGAAGAGGATAAGCCAAAGTGAAAACAATGCCCAGTTGTGGGTGTGATTGGTAATGGAAGTAAAGTCCAATGCTGTAAAGAACATTATTGCTTATGCACTTGGAATATTAGGACCATGAACCAAGGAAAATTGGAAGTGGTCAAACAGGAAATGGAGAGTGAACATCAGCATTTTAGGAATCAGTAAACTAAAAAGGACCGAGTTCAAAATGTAGTGAATGGGTATAATCTCAAAAAAA
>NW_011495048.1:234544-237754 GCF_000754665.1 Bison bison bison | reverse complement strand
GCAAGAACACTGGAGTGGGTTGCCATTTCCTTCTCCAATGCATGAAAGTGAAAAGTGAAAGTGAAGTCGTTCAGTCGTGTCCAACTCTTCGCGACCCCATGGACTGAAGCCTACCAGCCTCCTCCGCCCATGGGATTTTCTAGGCAAGAGTACTGGAGTGGGTTGCCATTGCCTTCTCTGATGAAAAATTCTTAAAGAGATGTAAATACCAGACCACCTTACCTACTTTTTGAGAAATTTGTATGTAGGTCAAGAAGCAACAGTTAGAACCAAACATGGAACAAAGGACTGGTTTATATTGGGAAAGGAGTATATCAAGGCTGTATGTTTTCACCCTGCTTATTTAGCTTATAAGCCGAGTACATCATGTAAAAAGCCAGGCTGGTTGAAGCACAAGCTGGAATCAAGATTGCAGGGAGAAATATCAATAACTTCAGATATGCAGATGACACCACCCTTATAACAGAAAGCAAAGAGGAACCAAAGTGCCTCTTGAAGAAAGTGAAGAAGAGAGTGAAAAAGCTGGCTTAAAACTCAGCATTCAAAAAGCAACAATCATGGCATCTGGTCCCATCCTTTCATGGCAAACAGATGGACAAACGATGGAAACAGTGACAAACTTTATTTTATTGGGCTCCAATATCACTGCAGATCATGTCTGCAGCCATGAAATTACCGGATGCTTGCTCCTTGAAAGAAAATCCATGACAAACCTAAACAGCATTTTAAAAAGCAGAGACATAACTTCACCAAAAAAGGTCCATCTAGTCAAAGCTAAATCTCACATGTATGGATGAGAGATTTAGACCATAAAGAAAGCTGAGTGTCAAAGAGTTGATGCTTTTGAACTATGGTGTTCAAGAAAACTCTTGAGAGTCCCTTGGACTGCAAGGAGATCCAAACTGTCCATTCTAAAGGAGATCAGCCCTGGGTGTTGTTTGGAAGGAATGATGCTAAAGCTGAAACTCCAGTACTTTGTCCACCTCATGCGAAGAGCTGAGTCATTAGAAAAGACCCTGATGCTGGGAAAGATTAAAGGGAGGAGGAAAAGGGTAAGTTGATGGATGAGATGGTTGGATGGCATAACCAACTCAATGGACATTAGTTTGAGCAGGCTCCAGGAAATGGTGATGGACAAGGAAGCCTGGGGTGCTGCAGTCCATGGGGTTGCAAAGAGTCAGACACAACTGAGTGACTGAACTGACTGACTGTCTGATTCTTTTTTTTTTCACTAAACATATTTCCTATTAGAGTATTTTTCTGTCTGATTTTTGTAAGATGAGGTTTAGCAGGGTATACCTGCTCACCTACAATGGACATATGATGTGAGTGAATGATATTGTTTTGTTTTGTTTTAAGCTCTTTAGATAATGGGCTGGTGTTTTACTGGACGAAGGTTATTCTCTCTTTCCTGACACAATCTGAAATTAAATTTCTCACTTTAACACTTAATCCTGGCCTTCAGAACTCCAAGCTGCATCCCACAGTTAGGTATAACATAGAAGAAATACTATTCACCTGTCCTATCCTAGAATTCTATTTGAACAGAATAGCAAATATATTTATCTCTTCATAAGTGAGAATGTGGTCCTTAATCAACTGCAAAATTTGAAATCAAGCATAAATCTTTAGATTTCAGACAGTGATCATTGCCATATTGCTATTGTTCAGTCGCTCAGTCATATCTGACTCTTTGGGACCCCATGGACTACAGCATGCCAGGCTCCCCAAGTTTATTCAGACTCATGTCCATTGAATTGGTGATGCCAACCAATCATCTCATTCTCTGTCTTCCCCTTCTCCTCTTTCCCTCAATCTTTCCCAGCATCAGGGTTTTTTTTCCAGTGAGTCAGTTTTTCTCATCAGGTGGCCAAAGTACTGGAGCTTCAGCTTCAGCATCAGTCATTCCAATGAATATTCAGCATCTTCCAGTTAACAGTTTCAGCATCATAAAACCATTACTTTATTTGGATTCAATTTTTGTTTTTTTCTGTCAAGATTCACAACAGCTGCTTTGTCTTTCTGACTAAGCTAGCTGTTTTGGACTGTTATTGTTTAACCTGGACGATTCTGAAAAAGTCTATTTTGTTTCAATCTTAAAGCCTCATCTAACATACTGAATAAATCAGGGTGTTTTCAAATGAACAGACAATGTGTACAATAACTTTTTCACAACATAGATTTGTGGGAATTCTTTATTAATAATTTAGATCAAAATAATAACATTTCTGGAGAAGGAAATAGCAACCCACTCCAGAATTCTTGCCTGGAAAATCCCACGGACAGAGGGGCCTAGCAGGCTATAGTCCATGGGGTCATAAATAGTGAGACACAACTTAGTGACTAAACAACAATAACATTTCACAGCAGTTCCTGATTTTTTTTGCAATTACTTTTAAATGATATTTCTTTAGGTTTTGGTCTGCTAAAGTTTACATATTGATTTTTTTTCCTTCAAGTTCTTTACATTTATATGTTGCAACATGTCTAACTGAACAAAGGATTTGAAACTATTTTTGGTAATCAAGCCTAAAATATGCTAAAAAGAACAGAAAGTTTTAGGTGGCTTTTGATTCAGTTCTTCAGTGATTCAATTTAGCACAACAGTTCTGTTCTCATCAACTTGATTCAGACAGTCACAACCTTAACAATCTTTAGTTAAGTAAATGTGACATTTAAATCTTATAAAAAAGCAACTTGATTTTAGATGTTCAGAATGTAAGGATTATTTCTGATTATTCTAAGTAAAATTCAGAGTTGAATTCAGTGGAAAAATTCAAACCTTAACCCTCTTGCTCACCACACCCAAAGCCTGTTCATATTCACTCCCATGGAATAATATATATGCTGGTTTTAACACAATAAAGCATTTTCCTGAAAAGAGAAGCTATATGTGATCACACAATATGAATATGAATATCAGTAATATAAGGAGATAGATGTTTCACAGTTATTCAACATGATGATTCAATCAAATAGAATGATTTTGATGGTCTTTGTATTTTTCAGCTCTAAATTTCAAAGCTACCAAAATAGCACATAGTCCCTTTTGTTTTTCAGATAATGCAAATGACACCTTTTGTGCTTCTCTGAACATCCTGCCATCTTTGCACTTTTCTTCCTTTTCAGGAATAGTTCTCAGTTTGTCTTTCTGACTAAGGTAGCTGTCTTGGACCCTTTTTGTCTAACGTAGAAGATTCTGAGGAAGTC
>NW_011495048.1:232786-234444 GCF_000754665.1 Bison bison bison | reverse complement strand
AAGTAAAGTCCAATGCTGTAAAGAACATTATTGCTTACGCACTTGGAATATTAGGACCATGAACCAAGGAAAATTAGAAGTGGTCAAACAGGAAATGGAGAGTGAACATCAACATTTTAGGAATCAGTGAACTAAAAAGGACCGAGTTCAAAATGTAGTGAATGGGTATAATCTCAAAAAAAGACAGAATGATCTCTGTTCGTTTCCAAGGCAAACCATTCTGTATTACAGTAATCCAGGTCTATGCCCCAACCATTAACGTGAAAGAAGCTGAACAGTTCTGTGAAAACCTACAAGACCTTTTAGAACTAACACCAAAAAAAAAAAAGATGTCTTTTTCATCATAGGGGACTGAGATGCAAAATTAGGAAGTCAAGAAATACCTGCAATAACAGGCAAAATTGGCCTTGGTATACAAAATGAAGTAGGGTAAAGGCTAACAGAGTTTTGCCAAGAGAATGCACTGGTCGTAGCAAACATCCTCTTCCAATAACACAAGAGAAGATTCTACATATGGACATCACCAGATGGTCAATAATGAAATTTGATTGATTATATTCTTTGCAACCAAAGATGGAGCTCTGTACAGTAAGCAAAAACTAGCCCAGGAGTTGACTGTGGCTCAGATCGTGAACTCCTTATCGAAAAATTCAGACTTAAATGAAAGAAAGTGGGAAAACCACTAAACCATTCAGGTATAACCTAAATCAAATCCCTTACAATTATACAGTGGAAGTGGCAAATAGATTCAAGGGATAAGATCTGATAGAAAAAGTGCCTGAAAAATTATGGATGGAGGTAAGTGGCATTGTATAGAAGGCCATGATCAAAACCATCCCCAAGAAGAAGAAATACAAAAAGGCAAAATGATTGTCTGAGGAGGCCTTAAAAATAAGTGAGAAAAGAAGAAAAGCAAATACTCAAAGAAGAAAAAGAAAGATATATCCATCTGAATGCAGAGTTCCAAAAAATAGCAAGGAGAGATAAGTCTTCCTCAGTGATTAATGGAAAGAAATAGAGGAAAAAATAGAATGGAAAAGACTAGATATCTCTTCAAGGAAATTAGATATAGGCAACATTAGTGAAAGATTAGGGAACGTTACATGCAAAGATGGTCATAATAAAACCCAGAAACAGTATGGACACAACAGAAGCAGAATATATTAAGAAGTGGCAAGAATACACAGAAGAACTATACAAAAGGATCTTAATGACCCAGATAACCATAATGGTGTGATCACTCGCCTAGAGCCAGACATTCTAGAATGCAAAATCAAGTGTACCTTAGGAAGCATCACTACAAACAAAGCTAGTGGAGGTGATGGAATTTGGTTGAACTAGTTCAAATACTAAAAGATGATGTGCTTAAAGTGCCACATTCAATATTCCAGCAAATTTGGAAAACTCAGCAATGGCCATAGGACTGGAAAACTTGAGTTTTCATTCCAATCCTAAAGAAAGCCTATGTCAAAACATGTTCAAATGACTACACAATTGCACTAATCTCACACACTAACAAAATAATGCTCAAAATTCTCCAAGCTAGGCTTCAACAGTATGTGAACCAAGAACTTCCAGAAGTTCAAGCTGGATACAGAAAAGGCAGAGGAACCAGAGATCAATTTGCCAACATCTGTTGGATCATATAAAAAGCAAAA
>NW_011495048.1:225845-232686 GCF_000754665.1 Bison bison bison | reverse complement strand
AAAAGAGAAGCTATATGTGATCACACAATATGAATATGAATATCAGTAATATAAGGAGATAGATGTTTCACAGTTATTCAACATGATGATTCAATCAAATAGAATGATTTTGATGGTCTTTGTATTTTTCAGCTCTAAATTTCAAAGCTACCAAAATAGCACATAGTCCCTTTTGTTTTTCAGATAATGCAAATGACACCTTTTGTGCTTCTCTGAACATCCTGCCATCTTTGCACTTTTCTTCCTTTTCAGGAATAGTTCTCAGTTTGTCTTTCTGACTAAGCTAGCTGTCTTGGACCCTTTTTGTCTAACCTAGAAGATTCTGAGGAAGTCTGTTTTGTTTCACTAAGTGTTCTTAAAGTCTAATTCATTGAATAGGTCAGGGTGTTTTCAAATGAATAAATTATGTGTACAATAGTTTTTTCTCAACACATATTGGTGGAAATACTTTATTAATAATTAAGCAAAATAATAGCATTTCACATCAATTCCAGTTCCTTGTTTTCTGGGTTCCACACCAATCTTATCTAATTAAGAATGTGAGACCAAAATAATACATTTTTCTATACAGCTCCGTAATGATATTGGTGCTAGCAATCCATGGCACAACATGTATGGTCATTGGTTGAAGCATTGTTTTAAGTTTTGCCTATAATACTTTGAAAAATCTAGTTGTAAAAAGGCTCTTCCACAAAATTAATCTAAGTGATACTTTATTAAAACAGGTATTTTAAGAAATAATGCTTAAAAGACAAAAAATAGTGACCCTCTCTACCTCTGATTTCTCCCTCACAAATTATTATAGAACACATTCAGTGTCTGAACATTAATATTCTTTTTTCTCTCTATTCTCTAAAATTTCTAAAAGATATGTGTTCTCAGTATTCTACCTTGTAGAGATATGCATAGAGTAAGAGTCACTTCATTCAGATCTTCATTAATATATTTGGCTTCTGTCTAAATCACATGTTTAATAGCTGCATATGAAATTTAAACTCCCCATTATATTACTGATACTCACAGTAAATATTATCTGGTCACATGAAGGATCTCTTCTTCAGAGAATGCTCTCTCATGACAAGATAACCATACTTTTTGTGTCCATGGAAAATTCCATGGACAGTGGAGCCTGGTGGGCTACAGTCCATGATGTCACAAAGAGTCACACTTTTTGTAATATCATATGAGGGTCAAGAATCATTTGACAAAAAAAAAAGAATCATTTGACAGTTTTTGTGTTTGTTTGCTTTGTCTTTTAATCAATGACCCTATGTTTCCCATTTTGGAGCCAATGGTAAGGGCCATGTGATAAAATTTATGCTAAAAAAATGTTGCTAATGTATTAGAAGTGATCATAGTCATGCTAACCTGCAAACTTATCAGTCATTTACAGACACATGTAAGTTGATTCCTCTGCAGTGCTTTGAAATCAGAACCACTGGTGTTAAGGAAAGTAGAAAAAAGGGCCAGTTTTATCTCCGGGTGCAATCTGATGCTTAGGGATTTAAGTCCCTCAGGCCTGACAGAGACAAGTGACAATTCTGTGTCAGCCTGTGGTCCCATAACTGTTAGTGACTCACCTCTCTTTTTCCTCAGTCTTTTCTCATACAATGCAAAGACATAACACAGTGGGTGTGTGTGTATATGTGTGTCCCTGTGGTAAAGATTACCTTCGGCTTCTAGGTAGCAGCTGGTTTGTTTTGGAGAATGCTGAAAAGTAATTTGTGTGTCAGCATTGGTTTCACAGATGAGGCTCTCTTTTCTTTTTCATTTCCAATTTATGTTGCTAGATAATTTATAGAGAAGAGGCCTCTAAGTAAGGTTTTTATAGCACCCATTGGAAGCTTGCCACTAATCTCTGGCATGATAAACCCATGCCAGTCTCTTTGGTTTTCCATTTTCCCTTATTCTATTTTCCCCTTCAGTAAATTGATCCCTACTAAATAAAAGAACAAAAACCCATTGATGAAGCAAAAAATGTTTAACTTTAATAATTTACTATGTAATTTTACAGCAAGCCTTTTAATGATGCTTAATTTTCTTAATGCTCTTAATCTTCTGTAAGAAAAATGTTGATAATGCAACACATTATTATATTTGAGGGAGGAATGTGTTCTTGCAAGTAATTGCTTAATTACTTTAGTGGATTGTGTAATGCCGGCTTGATGTGCCTCTCCATCTGTTTTCTTTAATTTATTGAATTGATGCCATCTGACAAAAGAGCAAATGAAAATCGCATGGGACAGGAAGGAGAATAGGTCATCATCCTCAAGGCTTTTGGGAGCACAGGCTGGTTCAGAAACTTGTCTGCCAGCTGACGTGTAAAATCCTGAACTTCAGTGCTGAACTCCTGTGTTTAAATTCTGCTTCCTCTTGTTCATAGTTCAATGAACTCAGGAAAACCTGATTTTTTTTTCAATTACAAAATGTGAATAATAATCCATTTAACTGTCGTATACTGAACAATTTTCATGGGTCAAGAACTCTTTGGGAACTAGGATACATATATGAAGATAAATGAGAACCTTAGTGATTCATAATCTTGTTGCCTATCTTCTCAGAGTTACTGAGAGTAGCAAAAGATAAATGATTGGAAAATTCATTAAATATTCCCTACCTTAGATACAATGGCTTTCCTGTTAACCAAATTCTGCTAAATTACTCCTTCTGTTAATGCTTCTTCTGGTTTGAAATGTGAGAAACATTTACAATGTAAATATTTGATCTACTTTGCTAATAGGAAAGGATTAGACCAAGCTCTGGCTCAGTTGGTAAAGAATCCACCTGCATTGCAAGAGACCCAGGTTTAATCCCTGGATGGGGAATAGCCCTTGGAGAAGGAAATGGCAACCCACTCCAGTGTTCTTGCCTGGAAAATTCCATGGACAGTGGATCCTGATGGGCTACAGTCCATGATGTCACAAAGAGTCAGACACAACTGAACATCTCAGCATGAAGATGTGGAACAAGCTCTAACTCTGAGAACTCTGAAATTTCTTATGTGTATGCTTCAACTTTATTGAAACTTAAACTGAAATCATTTGCCTCCCCTCTAAAACTGTATCCTGACTGGTCAAGTTTCGTTTATGACATCATGCTTCTTCTGTACAGAAGGCTTGATCTATTTCGGAGTTGTCTGATTAGGTGCAAAGCCTTCCCATTCATTTATGGCCTTGAGAACATATTGTTTTAAACTAAATTTGGTTCAAGTCCAGGCTTTACCATGTGTGAGCCATAAATATGAAGAAGTCACTTCTAGTTTTAAGACCCGGTTAACATCTCTGTAAATTTGAGATCATTGTATCTGACACATTGGGTTGTTGTGTAGTAAAAGGAAATAAGGTGCCTACAGTGATTATGACAACATTTGGTAACAAGTACTACAAAATGGTAGCTTAAGTAAACAGGAAACTCAGTCTGAATTTATTGCAATAAGATTACAACTTGTAAGCCTGAATTATTTCTCTCTATCCTGCAAGAAATTTAAACTGCATTGCTTGATTATTTTAACTTTACTAAGTTTAGTGATATAGCTTTTAACTTAATAATCCAATGACTCCTAAATAAGTACAGAATGATTCTTAATCTTATACTCAAATAAACAGAATAAATCCATGTAGCATTTCAAAGGTTTTATGAAAAATGTATACTGCAATGTTGCTTGCAAAATCTTAAATATACTTTTCCAGTCACTCAGTTGTGTTCGATTCTGCGACACTATGGACTTCAGCATGTCAGGCTTTCCTGTCCTTCACCGTCTCCCAGAGTTTGTTCACACTCATGTCCATTAGTTGGTGATGCCATCCAACCATCTTGTACACTGTAAAATATGAAACAGTAAATAAAATTTGATAATGAAAAAATCAGCAGTCTGGTAAATGACTAACAACTGGCTTTTCACTATAAAAAATAAAAATAAATTAAATTTTTAAAATTGAGAAATAAAGGAAGAGACAGAGAGGAAGACAGAGACAGAGAGAGAAAGTATAAAGGAAGATGAGTAGGAAGAGAAAGGAGTTGGAGTAAGGGAGAAAATAGCAAACAAGCCAAATTTTATTATTGCCTAATTCCATAGCAATAATACTCCACAACTACCTGTTTCAAGTAGCTAATGCTGGCTGGTTCACAAAATTTCTAAAAAGGTAGGAATTAACATCTATAGGCCAGCAAGAGTCATCTGTAGCACACAGTAGAACCAGCAGTAACTTTGATCAGATCCTCAAACAGTATCTATGACTTAATAAATGGCCTTCCCTGGTGGCTTGGTGGTAAAGAAGCTGCTTGCAAATGCAGGTGACAGGGGTTCAATCCCTGGGTCTGGAAGATCCCCTCAAGAAGGAAATGGCAATCAACTCCAGTTTTCTTGCCTGGGAATTCCATGGACAGAGGAGCCTGGGAGGTCATGGTCCATGGCGTCACAAAAGAGGTGGACAAGACTTAGCAACTAAACAACAACAAAAAACGTTAAGAAGCACTAGCTTTCAAAGTAAAATCAAACAAACATCATTTCACATATAAGGTTCTCTAAAACATAGCTCTACCTTAAAAGCTTTGCTGTTTGCTTTTGTTTTTTGCCGTTCCCTTTTTCCCTTATGAAACCAAGTAAGTTTACTTTGTAAGTTCCACAACTATATCTTTACTTTTTTCTAATTACTGTGAATAGTTTTACATCTCTGTTTCTGTCAATACAAAATGTAACTAATCTTAAAGTCTCATTTAAATTTCCATCTCCCTTTACCTGGACTGTTTCACTCCCTTTCATATTTTAAGTAAAAAATATTACCATTACTTCATTTCTTATTCTATTTAATAAATTGTTTTCATATCATTATCTCTATGATAATTCTTCAAGAGCTTAAGTTCTCGTAAGTCATGCTGGTTGGTTCATTAACTAATTGAATAAACAACAATTTATTTGTAAACAGTAAAAACTTAGATGCTTTTTGTGTGAAGATTTCTTTATGTGGGAACCAAATTTTTTTTTCTTTTTCATTATTCTCATCAAAAATTTATGAAAATCCCATTCTTCTTCTTAGAATTAATATTTATATAGCAGCAATTAGAATTCATTTTTCTACATCTTTGTTTTGTATTCAAATGTGCCCTATTTGATTACTGTTTGAAACCATGTGAAAAGCTCTATATTTTATTTTATGCCAAAATGTAATTTTTCATTAAGTGCTCAAGACAACTTAAGATCTTCTTAAGACCACTTTTTAAAGAGATATTTGTATGCTGACTTTAAGTATAAATAAAAATTGGAAGGTTTGTTTTCATATTATGAACTTTGAAGTATAAGGAATTAATAATTTACCGTGTATAAGACACCACATCTTTTACAATGGCATTTACATAAAATTTATATAAAAATATTTGAACAAAGATAGTTGTAACAAGTTTTCAGAATAAATGTATAGTCTGAATAAGGAAAAACTTTCAATGCCAATAATATTGCTAAGGAAGCAGAAAGTGAAGTCGCTCAGTTGTGTCCAACTCTTTGTGACCCCATGGACTGTAGCCTACCAGGCTCCTCCATCCACGGAATTTTCCAGGCAAGAATACTGGAGTGGGTTGCCATTTCCTTCTCCAGGAAATCTTCCTGACCCAGGGATTGAACCCGGGTCTGCCACACTGTAGGCAGTCGCTTTACCGTCTGAGCCACCAAGGAAGATAAGGAAGCAGAAGGGTAAATAATGCAACTATTCTTTGATTTTTATAAACATTTAATTTTATTTGTATCTTAAGTCTTAGATTTCCTAAAAAGCTACTCATCAAAAAATCATGAATAATTTGTTAAAATATAATATAAATGAAAATACAAGTTAAATTAAAAGCAATAACATCAAGTGTTTAGGAATAGTTAACATGAAGAATGAATGACCTATATTACATAAGCTACAAAATCTGAGAGAAAAAAGAAAATGTGAACAAGTGGGATGACATAGCATATTTCTTAAGAAACTTTAATGTGGCAATTATCTATTCTTCTGTAACTAATTTAAAATTACTGAAAATTTTTTCTTATAATCTTATAAACATTTATTTCACACACACAAAATAAATGGCCAAGTATATTAAAGAATTATATCTGAGAGTCAAATATTAAGGAAAGTTAGCCTTGCCTGATGTTTGTTTTTGTTTATTATAAAACAAGGATAGTTACAGCAGTTGAAAGTTAGGACTTAGAGTTGACATTTGTAAAACTTTCTCATTTTTAGCTCTTCAGAAGATACCTTCTGAAACAACCAAATAATATGAAAACAAAGGAAAATAAAGTGTGACCTGCATATTCCACATATAAAATATTAAAATTTGCAAAGTATATGCAGAGAGATTGTGGATCTTCTCAAAAATCCCTTCAGACAAAACATTGTGAGTGCCTGCATGCTCAGTCACTTCAGTCATGTTAGACGCTTCCTGATGCTATGAACTGTAACATGCCAGGATCCTCTGTCCATGGGATTCTCCAGGCAAGAATACCAGAGTGGGTTACCATGCACTACTCTAGGGGATCTTCCCGATCAAGGGATTGAACCTGCATCTCCTGCATTACAGAAGGATTCTTTAACCTCTGAACCACCTGGGGGGCCCAGGCAAAACACTACCGAGTTCTAAAAAAAGAAAAAAAAAGATGAACCCATCTTATTTAAGAAAATCACTCCCTTAACTTCTAGGGAAGAAGGCTGGGACCTAAATGCATCATGGAACAGAAAAGAAAAAATACTGAGAGAATCCATTCTCAAAGGACCACTAGGCTGAGAGATCCAAAGACAAACTAAGTCAGATTAGATCAAAAACTTAATGGTGAGAGTGTTTCCAGTAATTCAACTTTTTCCTAATA
>NW_011495048.1:212442-225745 GCF_000754665.1 Bison bison bison | reverse complement strand
TCCTAATATTATGTTGTTTCCCTCTGGTTGGAATTTGAGAAGCAACTCTACAAAGCCTGGCAAAGCCATGTCTGGTATGTGACATGGAGATTAAGCCAAAATAGAAACAAAATAAACATTTGCTCAGCTTCTTTGTAATTAAATAATCATAATAAAAATACCATGTCACTCTCCAGGCCTAATTTCATAATGTTGGGGGTAATGTTCAGATACTGGTTAGTTTTAAAGTTATTCTTTTTAATAAGAAAAAATACATATTATCTACACACAACTCAATAAATGATAAAATTAATAAGAAAAAGTTAATAAAACATGAATAAGAATTTAACAGTGATCAGTGATAAAACTGAAAAAAAAAAAAACTTGTTAAACTGATAAATAGAGCAAAAGTCAATGAATATCATAGGGAAAATGTATTGCCTGCTACTTTAAAAACACTAAATATGTGAAACAAGTATAGTTAGAATTGTGTAGGGAATTAACTATAATCAAATTTTGCAAATAACAAAATTTAATGATAGATTTTTGATAAAAATATGTGAAAATCATGATAAGGTTGTTGCTTTTGTAGGTAAATAACATATAATGAAAAACAATACATATATTCTAGTTTGATTAAATGAAGAAAGCATTTAAAGTGCATTATATAAAAGGAAAGGAAACTTTAAAGTTGCAGAGACAAAAACAATAAAACTAGACAAATATTTCTATGGAATAGAATAGAAAGGCTGGTAAAAGAGCCACACAAATATGGTTAACTGATTTTTACTAAGTTGCCAAGGCAATTATGGATAGGATTATTTGCTAGAACAATTGGATGTTGCTGTTTAGTCACTAAGTCCTGTCTGACTCTTTTGCAACCCAATGGACTGTATCCTTTTCATACCATTCATGGGGTTCTCAAAGCAAGATTGCTGAAGTGGTTTGCCATTCCCTTCTCCAGTGGACCACATTTTGTCAGAAATCTCCAGCATGACCCATCCGTCTTGGGTGGCCCAATACAGCATGGCTCATAGTTTCAGTGAGTTAGACAAAGCTGTGGTCCATGTGATTAAATTGGTTAGTTTTCTGTGATGGTGGTTTTCATTCTGTCTGCCCTCTGATGAAGAAGGGTAAGAGGCTTATGGAAGCTTTCTGATGGGTGAGACTGACTGAGGGAAAAACTGGGTCTTGTTCTAATGGGTCAGGCAATGCTCAGTAAATCTTTAACCCAATTTTTTGTTGATGGGTGGAGCTGTGTTCCCTCCCTGCTATTTACCTGGGGCCAAACTATGGTGGAGGTAAAGAAGATAATGGCAGCCTCCTTCAAAAGATCCCATGCATGTACTCCTACACTCAGTGCCTCCAACCCTTCAGCAGGCCACCACAGACCAACACCTCCACTGGAGACTCCTGGACACTCACAGGCAAGTCTCGGTCAGTCTCTTGTGGGGTCACTGCTCCTTTCTCCTGGGTCTTAGTGCACACAAGGTTGTGTCTGTGCCCTCTAAGAGTCTACTTCCCAGTCCTGTGTAAGTTCTGACAGCTCTCTGGTGGGGTTAATGGCGACCTCCTCCAAGAGGAGGAGGTATGCCATACCCAAGTCTGATGCACCCAGAGACCCTGTCCCTGTGGCAGTCCACTGCTTAACCATACCTCCACAGGTGACACTCAAACACAGTCTGCCTCAGAACTGGTGACTGAAGCCATGAAATTAAAAGATGCTTACTCTTTGGAAGAAAAGTTATGACCAACCTAGACAGCATATTAAAAAGCAGAGACATTACTTTGCCAACAAAGATCCATCTAGTCAAGGCTATGGTTTTTCCAGTAGTCATGTATGGATGTGAGAGTTAGACTATAAAGAAAGCTGAGTGCTAAAGACTTGATGCATTTGAACTGTGGTGTTGGAGAAGACTCTTGAGAGTCCCTTGGACTGCAAGGAGATCCAACCAGTCAATCCTAAAGGAATTCAGTCCTGAAAATTAATTAGAAGGACTGATGTTGAAGCTAAAACTCCAATACTGTGGCCACCTAATGTGAAGAACTGACTCATTTGAAAAGATCTTGATGCTGGGAAAGATTGAAAGTGGGAGGAGAAGGGGAAGGCAGAGGATGAGATGGTTGGATGGCATCACTGACTCAATGGACATGAGTTTGAGAAAGCTTCAGGAGTTGGTGATGGATAAGCAGGCCTGGTGTGCTGCAGTCCATGGGGTCAAAGAGTCAGACATGACTGAGCAATTGAACTGGACTGAACTGGACTGTATCCTCCCAGGCTCCTCTTGTCCATGGGATTGCCCAGGCAAGAATATTGGAGTGGGTTGCCATTTCCTTCTCCAAGGTATCTTCCTGGCTCAGGGATTAAACTCATATTTCCTGCCATGCAGGCAGATTCTTTTCCACTGAGCCACCAGGGAAGCCAAGACCAATTGGATTGTTGTTGCTGTTCAATTTCTCAGTCGTGTCCAGCTCCATGAGGTTCCATGCACAGACTGCAGCACACTAGGCTTCTCTGTCCTTCACCACCTCCCAGAGTTTGCTCAAACTCATGTCTATTGAGTCAGTGACACCATTCAACCATCTTGTCCTCTTTCATCCCCTGCTCCACCTGCCTTCAATCTTTCCCAGCATTAGGGTCTTTTCTAAGGAGTTGGCTCTTCACATAAGGTGGCCAAATTGGATATTCATATGTAAAAATATGAACTTAGATCTATACTTTTAACCCCACATAATGCCTAAATAAAAATAAATCATAAACCTAAACATAAACCCATTATATTTCCAGAAGAAAAGTATGAAAAAAAAATTTTTTTTTTATCTAGAGTTAAACAAATATTTAAGAACATGACAGCAAAAGCATGATGCACATATTTTTTTTTAAAGCTGAATTTCATCAAAATTTAAAACTCTTCAAAAGATGCTGTGAGGAGACAGAAAGAAAAATCATAAATTGGAATGACATATTTATATATCATATATCTGAAAAAGGATTTTCATCCAGAATGCATTAATAACTCTAAAAACTTAGTAATAGGAAAGTGAACAACTCAATTTTAAAATGGCAACATTATTTGATTACATACTTATCAAAGACTATATGGAGATGAAAGCTAAACATTTGGAAGAATATTTAACATTATTAATTATTTGAAAATTCTTAATTAACACATCCATGAGTTATCACTATACACACATTAGAATGTTTTAAATGAAAGTTTGACAGCATGAGGTATTATCAAGTTGCAGAGCAACTGAAACTTTGTCACTGCAAGTGTGGCTATAAAATATGCATAGTCACTTGAGAACAGTTCGGCAATTTCTTAAAAATTAAATATTTTACATACATATATACATACACGGATTCTAGTTTCATTAAATTATATATATGTGTGTGTGTTTACAAACAGTATGTATGAGGTTTGTATAGGTAAAACTATATAATCATATTACCAGGTTACCTCTAGGCCTTTGTCCTAAAGAAGTTGTAGCATACATCCTTGCAAAGATTTGTACACAAATATTAGAGACAGCTTTACTTGTAGGAATAGTACTGAAAACAATGCAAACATAGATACGCAAGGTGTAGTATAGCCATACAATGAAATCATACTCAACAATTAAAGGGTATTGTACACCATAAATATATGAAAATCACAGATGCTTTAAAAAAAAGAAAAAGAGGGTACTACAATTCCAGATCAAAAAGAAATATACATTGTACAATTTAGATAATGGATCTTAATAAACTTGTGCCTACACTATAAACCCTTCTTCATTAGAAGTCATTAGAGAAAAAAAAATGAAATTATGATGAATACATAAAATAAAATAAACTCTCTCTAAAATTAAAAATGACTTTATTGAAAGCTCTAAAAAAACCTTATTTTAATACTTTTGTATTTTAAATATCCAGCAAGAATATAAGAAATCCATTATATAAAATAGTGCTATAATGAGAGAAATGAATGCAAAAAATCTGATGTAAGAAGAAATAGATGGGACAAAAAAGTTTTGTCGAAGAAAATTCTGTCATTAAAATCAAAATACTTATTACAGAACATGATTTATGTGTAGACTATATAATTTCTAGAGATTATCACTTATGTGCAGTAGAAACATGAAAAGTAAAAGGCAGGAAGGTTAAAATCATGCTCAATAAAATAATAGATGTTTGGGCAAAAGTGATTTTTTTATTTGTGGCTACTGTTTTTTAGAATTCCATTTTATTTGCTTTATTTAATTCACTTTTTACTTTTTAAGTTATTAAAATTTCCTTTTAGACTGTACTATTAGTATTTTTCTCAGGGAAAGAGGTGAAAGAAAATAGTGGAAGAGTAAGGTGGGGAGATTGCCAGCCTCCCCACAAATACATCAAAAACTCAAGATACATAACAACTCCTACAAAGCAACCTCTAGGTGACAGCAGAAGACCCCAGACTTTCAAGGGGACAGGATAAGCTCCCTGAAATGGTGTAGGACAGAAGATGGAGACATAAAAAGGGAAAAGACTGAGAACTTTTGGATAGAAGCTTGTGCCCTGATGAAGAGAGGGAGCCCTGAAACAGGAGGATTTCCTGTACACTGGGAAGCTCCCTCACATGTGAACCCAAGGGGGAGCTTCATAATCTTGGAAAACTGGTCCAAGCAGGGACTTAGAAGCCAGAAAACAGAGAAAGCTGAATTTCTCAGCCCATGAACAGTTCACAACTGTGGCCTGATCAGATGGTGGGCTCAGAACCAAGAGAAGCCCACAGAAGCCCTGCAAAGCAGAGGGTGGGCCCGGGTGCCAAGAGTGGCGAGTCATACAAACCTGTCCAGTGCACACAGCCCTTGTGGCACAGAGGATGGGCCTGGGGAGCTAAAAGAACACACAAGCCCTGTGACTTAGAGGGAGGCCCAGTGAGCTAAGACAAGTGCACACAAGACCTATTACGCAGAGGGCAGCTCAGAGTGCTTAGGGAAGCCCACACATCTCCACAACACAGAGAGCAGAGTTGGGGAGCCAAGAAAAATCCACACAAGCCCCATCCTAGCAAGCTTTGGCCAACAGTGCAGGGTGGGAATGGGGAACATAAGCACCAGCAGTGATTCCAGGAATAAGTAGGGGGCTGGGAGAAGTGAAAATATGCTGAGAGGGCCACTTTGAAGTGGCTGCGGAAATAGACATGTCTAACATCTCCAAAGACAGAAGGCCTGCCCAAAGACACACTGAACCCATAGACACCACAAAACCTACTGCTTCTAGACACTGCAAGGCCCTCCAGAGAGAGGAGATCCAACTCCATCAACTAGAACACAGGCACAAGCACCCCTAACCAGGAAAACATCACATGACACATATGTACTGCAGTGTTCACAGGCTTTCACTTTGTTTTCCAGTTTTTATTAATAAACGTTAGCTTTTAGATTAGCTTTAAATTTTCAGAAAAATGAAAACAAAGTACAGAGTTAATAAAATACATCCCTACACACAGTTTCTGTCATTAATATTATACATTAGCGTGACTTGGTATATATATTTTATTATCATAAATTATCATTAGCTAAAAGGAACCTATATGCAGGTCAGGAAGCAACAGTTAGAACTGGACATGAAACAACAGACTGCTTCCAAATAGGAAAAGGAGTACGTCAAGGCTGTATATTGTCACCCTGCTTATTTAACTTATATGCAGAGTACATCATGAGAAACACTGGACTGGAAGAAACACAAGCTGGAATCAAGATTGCCAGGAGAAATATCAATAATCTAAGATATGCAGATGATACCACCCTTATGGCAGAAAGTGAAGAGGAACTAAAAAGCCTCTTGATGAAAGTGAAAGAGGAGAGTGAAAAGGTTGGCTTAAAGCTCAACATTCAGAAAACGAAGATCATGGCATCTGGTCCCCTCACTTCCTGGGAAACAGATGGGTAAACAGTAGAAACTGTGTCAGACTTTATTTTTGGGGGCTCCAAAATCACCGCAGATGGTGACTGCAGCCATGAAATTAAAAGATGCTTACTCCTTGGAAGAAAAGTTATGACCAACCTAGATAGCATATTCAAAAGCAGAGACATTACTTTGCCAACAAAGGTCTGTCTAGTCAAGGCTATGGTTTTTCCTGTGGTCATGTATGGATGTGAGAGTTGGACTGTGAAGAAAGCTGAGCACCAAAGAATTTTGAAAAGTAGTGTTGGAGAAGACTCTTGAGAGTCCCTTGGACTGCAAGGACATCCAACCAGTCCATCCTAAAGGAGATCAGTCCTGGGTGTTCATTGGAAGGACTGATGCTGAAGCTGAAACTCCATTACTTTGGCCACCTCATGCGAAGAGTTGACCCATTAAAATGACCCTGATTCTGGGAGGGATTGGGGGCAGGAGAAGAAGGGGATGAAAGAGGATGAAATGGTTTGATGGCATTGCCGACTCGAGGACATGAGTTTGGGTAAACTCCGGGAGTTGGTGATGGACTGGGAGGCCTGGCATGCTGCGGTTCATGGGGTCCCAAAGAGTCAGACATGACTGAACAACTGAACTGAACAGAAATGAAAATGTATAAACTAATCACATTTCCTAAGTTTATATCTAACATCCTTTTTCTGCTCAATGGCTATAGAAGCTTACAACCATATCATGGTTTTCTCTGTTTTTCCTTATACTTTTGTCAGTTTTTCCTCATGTAGTTTCATTCTCTAATATTAGCTGCATAGTGAATTTTTTTCTGAAATTCATATATTTACTCCAATTATTTTTAGTGTTAGCATGGTATGTATTTCTCATTTTATTTACTTTTAATCTATTTGTATTTTTATAACTAAAGTTTTTTTTTTTTCTTGTAGACAAATCATGGCTATATCTGATTATATTGTTTTTAGTAGTTGCATTAGACTTTGCCATATATATTTAAAACTAATCTAAGTTCATTTTCAGATAGCATTACACCAATTCTTAGGTAGTGTTAGTATCATACAACACAGTATTCTGAATTACTCCCTGCCAACTCTGTAATACTGTTGCTATTAATTTCACTTAAAAGTCAATATATTGTTACTATTATTGTTTTGAGCTAAATTTTCTGGTCAATTAATTAAGAATAAGAAAAGTAAAACATTTATTTTACCTTCATTTGTTCCTTCCTTGGCATTTCTTTAATTTATGTAGATCCAAGTTTCTAACCTACTTTAAATTGCTATAAAGAAATTAATTTTATATTTTTTATAGGGTAGGCCACCTGGTGAGTCTTCTTGCCGTCGCTGTTGCTTAGTCACTAAGTTATATCCAACTCTTTGTGACCTCTTTGCATCACGTGGCCAAAGTATTAAAGCTTCAGCTTCAGCATCGGTCCTTCCAATGAATATTCAGGGTTGATTCCCTTTAGGATTCATTGGTTTGTTCTCCTTGCAGTCCAAGTAACTCTCAAGAGTCCTCTCCAGAACCGTAATTTGAAAGCATTAATTCTTTAGTGTTCAGCTTCATTTATGGTCCAACTCTCACATCAGTACATGACTACTGGAAAAAACATAGCTTTGACTATATGGACCTTTGTTGGTTAAGTGATATGTCTGTTTTTTAATACACTGTCTAGGTCTGTCATAGCTTCTCTTCAAAGGAGCAAGCATCTTTTAATTTCATGGCTGCAGTCACCATACACAGTGATTTTGGAGTCAAAGAAAGGAAAATATGTCACTTTTTCCACTTCTTCCCTTTCTACTTGCCATAAAGTGATGGGACTGAATGTCATTACTTAGTTTTAAGTAATGTTACTTTACTTGAAAAGAACATATTTGTTATGGACAGCCCTTTGGGCATATTTCCAGTTACTGTTCCCTTTCCATTGCCTGAAACAATAGAAAGGGCAGTTTCCTAGGCACCTTACTTCTATAACCTACTAGGTTCCAGGTGAGACTGTGGCCCAAGAAGTTTCTCAGTCTTAAATTAATCTACACTCTTTCAGCACCATTTCATTATAATTCTTATAAAAGTGTTCTTAGCAGTGTATATACATCAGCTTTTGCTTCAGATAAGATGATCTCACTGGATATTTTATATACCATCTCTTTAAATTGCAGGATGGGAGTCTGCCCTGTGACCTCAGTTCTCTGACGACTATAAGAAAAGTCACTGGTTTTCAATTTGTTTGGCTTCTTTTTCTTTTAATGTTAGAACAAGAATGACATTTTAAAAATCTTTTACATGTCATAGCTGAAACCAGCAGTGTACCTATTTCCCAATATTTTTATTTTAAAAGCTAGAATTTTGATTCTTCACTTTCTGGATAATAATAACACATAAAATGTATCATTTTATGTGAAGTGTATCTAAACAACAATGTCTGTAAAATTAATTAAATGGAAAACAATGTTGTCCCACTACATCTTTCAGTTCAGTTCAGTTCAGTTCAGTCGTTCAGTTGTGTTTGACTCTTTGCTACCCCATGAATGGCAGCACGCCAGACTTCCCTGTCCATCACCAACTCCCGGAGTTTACTGAAACTCATGTCCATCGAGTCGTTGATGCTATCCAGCCATCTCATCCTCTGTTGTCCACTTCTCCTCCTGCCCCCAATCCCTCCCAGCATCAGGGTCTTTTCCAATGAGTCAACTCTTCGCGTGAGGTAGCCAAAGTATTGGAGTTTCATCCTCAGCATCAATCCATCCAATGAACACCCAGGACTGATTTCCTTTAGGTTGGACTGGTTGGATGTCCTTGCAGTCCAAGGGACTCTCTAGAGTCTTCTCCAACACCACAGTTCAAAAGCATCAATTCTTCGGCACTCAACTTTCTTCACAGTCCAACTCTCACATCCATACATGACCACTGGAAAAACCATGTCCTTGACTAGACAGACCTTTGTTGGCAAAGTAATGTCTCTGCTTTTGAATATGCTATCTAGGTTGGTCATAACTTTCCTTCCAAGGAGTAAGCATCTTTTAATTTTATGGCTGAAATCACCATCTGCAGTCATTTTGGAGCCCCAAAAAATAGTGTGACACAGTCTCCACTGTTTCCTCATCTATTACCCATGAAGTGATGGAGAGTATTATATAACAACAACAACAACAAAAATGGATGTTCTTTATGAGAATCATTCTATCTATTCTAACATGTTCATCATTTACAATATATTTTATGAATCATTTTCTCTCCATTCCATTGTCATCAGTCAAGAGAAACCCATATTTCATGAACTCTTTCTTTGTCACTGTAATATAGGTTTCCTGCTTTTTCCAGAAACTTCCTTTATTGCTTCCCCTCTTATTTAAATATCTGTCAAAAGAAATAAAATTAAGTGCAAACCAAGATCTTTTACTGTCTTGTTTACTTTATATTTCCAAATTTTTATCTGTTTACCCTCAACATGAACCTTCAATTCTGCCCTGTTTACTGTTTTACAAGAATACTTTGTTCTTTCTTGCATGAGGGAGGCATTATTCCTGTATTTATTAAAATTCACCATGGTTTCTTCCTAGAACACGTTAGTTGCTTCCTAACTTGTCTATACTATGACATTTAAAGTGACCAGCATAATTTGATTTAAAAGTAAATACAATCAAGACATTTTCATGTTCATTATTCTTTTATGGTTTCTTGTCATACCATGGCTACTCATTCCAGTATTCTTGCCTGGAGAATTTCATGGACAGAGGAGCCTGGAGAGCTATAGCTCATTTTCACTGTCATATCTAAAAGAAAAATTTAATTTTTTTTTTTTTACCTTGAGCCAGGATGCCTTCCTTGGAGGATGTTCTGAATTTTTTCTTCAGAGTTTCTCCTATTATATCTTAAGATCATTTCACAGAAGTGCCACTGATTCTTTTATATTTCCTGAAATGAAGTAAGATTGCCATCTCAGGAACATTGATGCTACTGTTAATCTGGTTGGGAGGTATTCTCTTAGAACATGCATTTTATGACCTGCCTCCTCATTTTCCATTGGCTCCTCAGAAGCCGACTCCTTAAAGAACCCTTTCCTTGAAACCCTTCTGCAATATTTTTTATCATTTCTATATTTTCCCCAAAAAAGCTTTGATATTTTTCTATCATTTTACCTGGCATATTTTTCTTGATAGTTTTTTTTCCTTACCATATTAACTAATATAATATTTTCTGTCTAACTTGACAAATGGTGCTCATGTTAAAGTTCTGTGAGTACAGGATTTTGTCTGTCTGATTTCTTCTTATATGCAAAATAAATTAATGAATGCATTTTGAATAAAATAAGCTCAGGCTTTATACATACCTAAATTACAATAATTTATTATGCTTTTATCAAGTTGTGCATGCAAGGTTTCATGCATGAAATCTTCCATATCTAATTTATATATACATATGTTCTTGCCTGGAGAATCCCAGGGACGGGGGACCCTGGTGGGCTGCCGTCTGTGGGGTTGCACAGAGTTAGATAAGACTGAAGCTACTTACCAGCATATATATATATATTAAACTTACTCTTTTATCTGCAACAATAATTATGATAATTATAATTTACTGAAGATAGATTTAATTGCATCTTTTTCCCCTTATCAGTCTCCCCACAAAGTCCCATGTTTCCAGATTTTCCCTTAACATTTATACCATAAACTCCATGCAGTTATATATGTATTATCTCTTCTGTCTCCATTTCTCACATTTGACAACTTCTGGGACTGAGCCCTTTGCAGTTTATAATTCATGCCAGACAAACGATCTAGATCCTTAATCTTTTCAACTAATATTTCATTCTTGATGTAATTGATGATCTAGTCTTTCCTGAGAACCAGGCAACTCTGTGGCTCTCTCAAGGGGTATCTGTTTGATTCCATAGTCTTTGTACCACTTGTTCTGTACTGCTTTTCTCCTACTATGCCAACTGTGTTGAATATTTTGATAGCAAGCTATATCATTAAATATACCTCATTATTATAATCTTTTATCAACTCACTGTTTACTGGTCTTAATTTTTCAACTATTTAAGTTATACTTCACTATCATGTTTTCCAAGACTATTTTATTCTAAACTTTAAGTGACTTGAGTGTGTGTATATATATATATATATATATATAAAACATTATCAACAAACTGGTCTCCTCCTTGAAATTAACTTCTAATATTAATCTCCATTAACCTTAGACACAGTTTCCCATGGCCATCACCTAGACATAGTCCTTCACAGCTCAGTTCAGTCACTCAGTCATGTCCAACTCTTTGTGACCCCATGGATTTTAGCACACGAGGCTTCCCTATCCATCACCAATTCTAGTAACTGCAATTTCCCAATAATCTAAATTTCACGTATTGCCTCATCTATGTTTGCACCTAATTCCTAGATTGAAATGTTAAATAACATAATTATTGTCTCCTCGCAGATTTTATGTGTCAAGAGTCTGGTCGTGGCTAAGCTGGGCCCTCTGCACAGCTGCATTCATGAAGTGAGCCAAGGATGGTCTCTTTTCTCTGGGCTGAACTGGGGATAGTTTGTGTCAAAGCACAGTTAGGTATTTGGCAAGGTTTATTTTTTGTGACTATAGGACTTATGGATGGTCAGGCAAAAGCAGCAGGCAGAGCAATTCTAGAAAGATTCTAATATAAAGATGCCAAGGAAGTAACATTCATTACTTTTGCCACATACTGTAAGTTTGAAGTGATTCATAGATACAGCCCATAAGGGATTACAAAGAGGCATAAACAACAGGGTGTAGGTATCATTAGGATCTCCTCAAAGTCTGTCTTCTAAATCAATTAACACTTCCATCACAAATGCCATTCTCTGCTTCTCTTTACAGAAAAACTAAACTTCAAAGTTTTCTGGGCTTACTGCCTTGAATTTTCCTTTGTCAATTTCTTTGTATGTATTCAATTCATTGTTTCCCTTACCCTTCTTCTCAAACTGCCTTAGTCTAGGTCACCAGTCATCTATAGATGATGAAATCCCATGGTCAATGTAAAATTTCCATCTTTATTGACTTTAAACTACCGTAGTCACCTAATAACTTCTGTCTCCTTTCAGTTCAGCTTAGTTCAGTTCAGTCGCTCAGTCATGTGCAACTTTTTGTGACTCCAAGGACTGCAGGAGACCAGGTCTCCCTGTCCATCACCAACTCCAGGAGTTTACTCAAACTCAGGTTCATTGAGTCGGTGATGCCATCCAAGCATTTGATCTTCTGTCATCCCCTTGTCCATCCACCTTCAATCTTTCAAAGCATCAGGGTCTTTTCAAATGTGTCAGTTCTTCGAATCGGGTGGCCAAAGTATTGGAGTTTCAGCTTCATCATCAGTCATTCCAATGAATATTCAGGACTACTTTCCTTTAGGATGAACTTGTTGGATGCCCTTGCAATCCAAGGGACTCTCAGAGTGTTCAACACCACAGTTTGAAAGCATGAATTCTTTGGCGCTCAGCTTTCTTTACAGTACAGCATTCACATTCATACATGACTACAAGAAAAACCGTAGCCTTGACCAGATGGACATTTGTTTAATTTCATGGCTGCAGTCAACATCTGCAGTGATTTTGGAGTCCTCAAAATTAAATTCTGCCACTATTTCCACTATTTCCCCATCTATTTCCCATGAAGTGATGGGACCAGATGCCATGTTCTTAGTTTTCTGAATGTTGAGCTTTAAGCCTTTTCCACTCTCCTCTTTCACTTTCATCAAGAGGCTCTTTAGATCTTCTTCACTTTCTGCCACAAGGGTGGTGTCATCTGCATATCTGAGGTTATTGACATTTCTCCCAGCAATCTTGATTCCATTTTGTGCTTCATCTAGCCCAGCGTTTCTCATGATGTACTCTGTATATAAGTTAAATAAGCAGGGTGACAATATACAGCCTAGACGTACTCCTTTTCCTATTTGGAACCAGTCTGTTGTTCCATGTCCAGTTCTAACTGTTGCTTCCTGACCTGCATACAGATTTCTCAAGAGGCAGGTCAGGTGGTCTGGTATTCCCATCTCTTTCAGAATTTTCCACTGTTTATTGTGATCCACACAGTCAAAGGTTTTGGCATAGTCAATAAAGCAGAAATAGATGTTTTTGTTTTTTTTTTTTCTGGAACTCTCTTGTTTTTTTGATGATCCAACAGATGTTGGCAACTTGATCTCTGGTTCCTCTGCCTTTTCTAAAACCAGCTTGAACATCTGGAAGTTCATGGTTCATGTATTGTTGAAGCCTGGCTTGGAGAATTTTGAGCATTACTTTACTAGTGTGTGAAATGAGTGCAATTGTGCAGTAGTCTGAGCATTCTTTGGCATTGCCTTTCTTTGGGATTGGAATGAAAACTGACCTTTTCCAGTCCTGTGGCCACTGCTGAGTTTCCAAATTTGCTGGCATATTGAGTGCAGCACTTTCACAGCTGTGA